>NW_006800475.1:169140-249529 GCF_000485575.1 Poecilia formosa | reverse complement strand
ACTGGATGGATACATAAATGGTGAAATGCTCTTTTCCCAGTCACTCGTGAGTCGTGTGTGTATAGGAACATGGTGTGAGGGGAAAAAAAAAAAATTGTGCGTAGGTGGACAGATGCAAGGGTAATGCTTATTATCACTCTCCTGATGCTGTACTAACACTTATGGAAGCAGTGTGGATGGGCAGAACAATGTTTGTAATGAGGTAGGAGACATTAGGTCATCGTTATGATGACTAGTCTGGTTGATCAGGGTCGCTTTCCTTCTTTGGTAATTACCAATCGTCTTTTTTCTACATTGCTTGCTTCACTGTGTTTGCCTTACTGCTTGGGTGACTCCTTTAATGCATGGCCATACATTTTTCGCTTCTGTAACCTCTCAGTACTGACGCAGAGAGCCTTTCAGGTCACTGCCCGGCGAATGTAATCATCATCCAAACTTCTTCCGTGCCTGCCACATTCACACTCGCCAAGCAAAGACATCTGCCAGTTCAATTCCTAATGGAATGACTGGCACCAAGCTCTGGGTTTAGAAGTAGTTTTTGATGGTTTCTTTTGTTGCCTGTGTGCATGACAGATTTCCGACTTTTAGCTGTATTCTTTCATTGCTGTCCTGTTCCAGTGCTGTGTTGCACTTGAAAACCTGTTGGTTGTAAATAGTCAGCATCATATCGCTATCACTATCAGAATTCAGTCTGAGGGATCATTTATTTATTTCCCAATAAATGATCTTTATTACAATTTAAAACAGGCAAAAGATTCTGTATTTCTGAAAAATGCGTCACTAAAATGACACTTTTAGTACCTCACGATATGGTGTGGAAAAAAAAAAGCAAAACTACAGTCTTGCAAGATTTTTAAGCTAAACTGGAAGGACTTCTCAAAGCATAAAATAAAAATCAAATATTCATCATATCAGGTCTTTACCAGTCCTGTTCGGTTTTCTCAAACAGGCAGGACTTCTCATGGTTGTGTGTGTGTGTGTGTGTGTGTGTGTGCGTGTGTGTGTGTGTGTGTGTGTGTGTGTGTGTTTTTTTCCCCATTCTCTATTTCTTTGAGCCTCAGAACTCAGCCGTTAGTGTCTGGGGGAAAGAGTTGTCACAATGAACTAATAACAGACTTTGGATCAGAGGCCTTTTTCTTACAGCTTTTTTCATATTCAAGTTTTAGTTCTGAACATTTTTAAGATGTACAATAAATACTTCAACATATTGTCAGATATTTTGACAAGAGTCTGAGCATCACACTCAGGGTCAGGCAAACATTGATATTTTGACAACTCAGGACCTCATTGGCACGTAATAAGAGATCAAGACTAATATAAAAGGTCTGACTAGAATATTCTATAAGGATTTTGAGGGAAAACGGTTATTGTGGGTGAAAAGTCAGATTTTTGTGTTTGTGCTTACTATAGCAGCACAAACTTTATTTGCATAATCAATCTTGTATTAGACACGAGTCTTAGTTTTAAATCTGAATGTATTTGATACACCTGCACAGCCACATGAGATGCAAAACAATGTTCTGCATCTGTGCTGGAGGTGCAAATAGTACCACGGCTGAACTTTTAGGACGCTAAAGAAGTGGCCTGAAAATTACACACTCAACATGCAGAAGGCAGTTTACTGCCACTGGTTATTACCCTGTGATTAAAGTAAAAAATTGACGGTAAGTAGATAAGACGTTACTCGGTATGTTTGAATTGACAGCTGGCAGAGGAATAATGCTGACTCCATACATTAATTCAAAACCTCCAATCCATACTTGGCTGTTAATTAATGTCAACTCAGTACATCATTAAAATGTACAGCATTTTAATGCTGTACATTAAAATGTACAGCATTAATGTACATTTTGTAACTACTGTTACAAAATGTAACAGTAGTTACATTTTGTAACTACTGTGTAGTTACAAAATGTATGCTTGTGCAACAAACAAGCAATGTCAATTAAATAGAAGATAATTGTGAATTTTCTCTTTTTTTTTGGAACTTTTTTGTTTTCTAGCTGTTTGTTTTTACTTTTATAAAAATACTGTATTAATTACCTCATAGTGACATGTTAGGCTTTTTGTTCTTAATGTTAACATTTAAATTAGAATGCATGTGTACTAACTGGAGCTTTTGTTCAATCAATCAATCAATCAATCAAATTTTATTTGTATAGCACATTTCAGCAGCAAGGCATTTTAAAGTGCTTTACATAATTGAAATAAAAACAGCATGTGACATTGAATAAACAGTGAGAAAGAGAAAAAGTTGTTGCCTATTTAATTCTCTGCATTCAGTTCTCGCAGTTAGACGGAGTCAACACGTCCTTACAAAATGTTATCATTTTGAGGAAGGCACAAGAAAGTAAGTGTCTTAATTAAAATGTGCTCAAATTTTTGTAGCTGGCAAATATATTGTCCATATATTCTCCAGCTTTTGTCAACCTCAATGGTTCACAGAATGTGTTCTGGTGAGGAAGACTGAGTGTAAGCAGAAACTTTGCTTGTTTACAGGAAAGCCTTAGAGGCCACCTTTAAGATGATGTGGGTCTGACAACTTTTAGAGAGTGGGTGTCGTTATGTTCCCAATCTTTGAAGTATACTCCATAAACTATACTGTCTGCTGTAGTTGCTTGCCGAGCCAAAGTGCAGACCGAAGAGTTTTGGCTCCTATGTGCCAAACTCTAATTGTTTTCTGTTGAAATTTGAAATATTGCTAATGGCTTAAACAAAAGTTGCTGCAGGGAGACTGTTGGAAATGACCAGACACCCTCTGTTAATTTTGAACTAAATTTAAAAATCATATATGCAGTAAAAATCAGTGGTCTTTTTCTAACCTATGCACAAATTCATAGGCGTTGAGGAAAGGGCATTTTGTGGAGGATGCAAATTGCAGGCCTAACATGGCTCATCAGTCTTTATAATTCAAATGGTAATTTTTTTCCTTGCACCTAAACGTTAATTTTAACACGAAACATAAAAAAATTTGCACCAAGAAGAAAAGATGGCTTATAAAACCTTGTTTACATACAGCTTTATATATTTATTTATTTTTTAGGTTTAGAGCAAAAAAATAAAAATAAAAAAATTACTGTGAGAGAAAATGCAGTTGAAGGAGAAGAAAAATATACAGCATACCATTTGAAGCCGACTGACATGGAAGGTCAAAATGAAAAGTGAAAATCTTTTGCCATTAGTTTTATTTTATTGTGTGGAATAAAAATGCAAATGTTTGCATGAAAACATAAGAATTGAGGAACTGAAAACATCCTTGTAATCTTTCTACATAAACATAAGAAACTATTATAGTGCTGCACATAGAGATGTGCCGATCAGGTTTTTTCCTCCCGATACCGATGCCGATCACCGATACCGATCACATAATTATTATTATTTATTTATTTTTTATCATAAGCACTACTGGTTACATTATGTGGAAAAAGGTTCGGTGTGAGAGTCACTACCAGGTGGAGCAGAAGCGAAGCTCCGTCTGTCAAATATTACTACCTGTAGCGTAGCAGCGGTTCAACAGCGAGAGCAGAACCAGTGTCTTACATCGCAGCTCGAAGACTTAAATAATTTTGCGGGTTATTTGTTTAGCTTTCTGACCGTCATGCTAATCCGGGTGAGTGTTTGTAGCTGTGCGCTGCTTTACCTGCTATCTGATCCTCCGTATGTCTTTTTTACTGCAGTGAGTCTCGATGTAGCCAAATTCCGTCAAGTATGTCATTGTTTTTATGTCGTGTTAGCTTCGTTGTGTTGATGCATTTTGACTGCTTCAATTTTCCGCCCCAACACGCAAACTTCCCCATTCACTCAGTGCGTTATAGTTACACATCGCTTAGGATTTGTTGCTGCGCGTTTGCGCAGTGTGAAGGAAAAAGGAGACCAGCTGCACAGGCAGGCTGCGAAATGAGATGATCGGTATCGGCAACAAGAGCCAATGATCGCCGATCACCGATCATTCACTTTTTCACGAAAATCGGCCCCATTATGATCGGTGACCGATCGATCGGCACACCTCTAGCTGCACAGTATATCACCATTGCAATATCAGAACTGTTTAGATTGCGATAATTGTTATTGCATTGTTATAATGCTTCTCTAGTCCCAAAATGGTGGCAATGACTAGTTTTGATGCATGTTGCAGCTCATGCTCACTAGAGTCAAACTTGTGGTCAAGCAGAAGCAGAGCCCTGTAGTGTTTATTACTTTACCTCCGCCATGATTTTGTTTTCCCCCCCTTTCCCTTGAAATCTTTGCATATTCTCCTCACATGCATACACCAGCGTGTGTGCATGCATATGTTGAAGTGTCAGGGACATTCTCTGTTTGTTTATATTTGTGTGTGTGTTCGGCTGGGAGAATGAATCCAAATGAAATATTTTATGGACCAGTGGACCTATTAATTGTCCCCCAGGTGTTATCTTTGCTGACGCCTAATCTTTTAGAGACGACCTGCTGGGCTCGGTTCTTCTATTTGTATCCTCTCTTCCCGCCATCCTCTCTCTTCATCCCTTTTTTCCCCCTCTTTTGCACTTTCTCAAGGTGACCTTTCAGGCAGCTTTCTCAAACTCGCACTTCATTTCAACATCCTCTTTGTAACCAGGAGATGGTTGCACTTTTATCATCTTTGAGTGTCTGTGCATAGCGGTGCTTTTGATTTGACTTTAAGCCTCCATTACACACACTATATTGAAAAGGTTTCTGTGCACCAGATTTAAAATATATGCTGAATCCCCAAAGAAATGGGGATCTTTTTTTAGATGCGTTTCCCTAAATATCAGATGTTTTGTAGCCGTGCGGAGAAGTCGGAGGGAAACGATGCCTGCATAGGGAGAACATGTACGCCCTGTAAAGAAGGGCTCCAGTCAGGATTCAAATTCATTTTGGTGTAAAGCAACAGTTTTAATAACTGAAACACCACACAGGTCAACAAGTAAAAAGTAAAAATAAAACTAAAGCGAAGTTTGACAAGGATGTTTCTATCATACAGTGAGTGAGGCTCACTGTTGGGGAACTCGAGCAGGAGCAGACATCTAAGAGTCCATGATGATTTATTACAGTCTTACCAGGGTTGGCAATGATTGTGTGGAGTGTTGTATTAATGGAAAGAACATAATTTTGGTCTTTGATAAAACTGGAATTTATGTCTCAGTTTTACCTCATATCAAACTAAAGAGAGGCAAAGATTATTGTTCATCAAGGGAAAATCATATATTGTTGCACAGCTTCACAGAACAGGTGGGGTGTGATTTTTGCCAGATTGCTTTTCCCTCAACATGGGATTATTGAACTTCCAGCAGAACTTAGATGTTCAAGTATTGTGAGAACATGTTGGAAGAATATTCATTTCTTATTGAGAGGATGTCCTTTGAACTAGAGAAGGGCCAAAATGTGGGGGTGGGAAATACTTGACAAATTAGACTGGTAAAATACAGAAAACATCTGTAGAAACTCTGAAATTTTACATTTTTACACATACAAATCTTGACAAAATTTCTGTTGCTGGTTACTATTATGTTTAACATCAGAAGTTATTCTTTATGAGATATCGGCGTACAGAATGGAACATCCCGTTGCACTAAACCACATGAGTTTTGTGTGTCCTTTTGCTTTAGTTGTGTTTTAGTTCATGTTTTTTTTTTTTCATCCTCATCTTCAAACTCATTAACACACAGAGGTACATTCTTTGAAACACTGATATGCTTTATCTGTGAATTTTATTTCCTCTTTGCAGTAATCTACATGGAAAGCGTCCTGCAGATTACGCAGTGAGCCAGGAGATGCTGGCGATTTTCCAGGAAGCTGCAGAAGGAACCCAATATGCTAATTCTCATACATCTCATAGCCCCTCAGCCACTATCTCCACGGTATGTCTTCATAAATCAGTGAATAATCCTTTTTTCCATCATGCATTTGGCAACCCTTAAGCGCTGATATTCTCGCATTAAGTGCCCGGAGACTGTATAACCTTGTTCTTATGTCTCATTTTAGTCGAGTGAGAGTGCGAGAAGGGATCAGACTTTGATGTTATTGGCCAGCAAGCTATCATCGCCTGAGCAGCGTCAGCTAGTCAAACTGGGAGTGCTACTGGGAGGAAGGATCGTTGATACCTTTTCTGGCTCAGGTAGTGTTACTTACCATCTTGCTCCTGGATATCCATTATTTCTGGATTAAACCTGAAATTCTGCCTCTACGTTGCAAATTGTCATTGCTCGACAACGATTATTTTCTAACAAGTTTTCAGCAACTGAGATTTGCAGGAGTAAACAATAGATGTAAAAATTGGAGATGCACCTTCAGAATTTTGTGGCCAATTTCCATTCACTGTAAAGCTTTTTTTTGTTTTTTTTTTTTCTCTCTGATACAGATTCCTACTTTTGTTTTTTTTCTGAGCTCCCTTGTGGACCTGTTGCATAGGACGAAAGAAACGGCATTTAAAATATTCTTTTGTTCTCGTCTTCCTGCCGTGAGCAGCCATAAATGACATATTCTTTACATCAGGATCCAAATGATAACACAGAGCAACAGTTTTCCAACCTGATGGGTCGTTAGCAGGCGTCACATGCAGAGGAGGTAATTGGACCATTTGAATCAGCTGTGTTACAGCAGAGACTCATCTAAAACTGGCAGGTCACTGGCGTTTGGACACCTATGGCCTAGTTAAACTCTCATGTGGCGAATTCGCTCAAGATAAAAAGAAAGTCGATCAAGGTGAAGATTGGCCAACAGCCAGTTTTTCACTGCAGCCCCTTCATACAGCTGTTGTTGCATAAACATCTTTTCTTGCCCAATATTCTTAGAAGTATACACAGAAGTTGTTATATAAATGGGCAGTTTTGTCCCAGCTTCCCATTTTGGAAGAATGAGAAATCTATCATGAAGAGCCGGTCTCGCACTGCAGTTCTAATGTTTGGTGAAATTATTTTTTTCCCCCACACACACACACACACGCAGCTCTGCTCCGTACGCCTTACTAAGAAACACAGATCCATTTGTACTGTAAAAGCTGTGAGTCAGTACCTGAGCATTATCACTCATGAAGGTTCAACAGTAGCAAACAGCAGCTTTTAGTGGTGTATACATCATTGTGATGCAGCAGCTCCTTCACTGTTGCATAGTAATGGCTGGAAGAACACTGGAGAGCAGAAGTAATTGAAATCGTTCCTCATAAAATGTTTGGAGGTGCTGTCAGAGAGATGAATTCACACTAATGAAAAGCAGAGGAGCTTCTTGTTGTTTCCCCCCCTCTGGCTGCAGGGGTGACTGTTTGTACTTTCAGACTTTTTTTTTTTTTCCAAGGTTTTATCATTTTGAGCTGAATGCTACAGTTTCAATGCAAAATGTAAGAAGAGTTTTTACCCCTGGGATATAATTATGTTCGTTCTGCACTTGTCAACTCGCCTCACTCATTGAATGAAGAGGCAATAAGCTTGTATTTAAATTTTAATTAACCTATAATTATGTGACCCTGCCTTTTATAGCAAAAACCCCTGCTCTGGTTTTTGTTTCATTGTCAGCAGCAGTTTGACAGGCATACAGTAGGTTTACCTGGTCACTCACTCAAAGTGAGAAACGCTGGCAAATTAACACTGTGAGAAGTATGCCTCCATTGTGGCTTGGGTAAGGTAGGTCTTATGAAATCTGTTTTATTTTTTCCCAAATTCCACTTTTTAAATTTTTTTTAAATCAGTTTTCTGATTTCCACTTTTTTTTAATTCAAAACGTGTTTATTAACCCAAAAAGTGACAAATTATGGAGTGAATGAAATCACCTCAAAAGCCAGAGATCCACATTTTGTCTAAACGTATAACTGAAAAAACTGAGATTATGTTGTTTTGCTTTGTGCATATCTGATGATTGCTAATGTTATGCCCTGTATATTATACTTAACAGCATTCGCAGTGTTGGACAAAGTAGAGTACCTTCACATAAGAGTGGCAAACATTATAATTTGGCTCTTCTGAACCATGTCTTTGTGGGTCACCTTTTGCTGTAAATGCAGCTTCAGCACTTTTGCATTCCTCCATCTTTGCACATCCAGAGATCTTTACTTTTGACTTTTTTTTTTTTCTTTCAACATCAGTTTCTCACAGACTCATTTAGATTTAGTTCTGACCTATTTTGTTGCAATCACAAAGAACTGGTTGGATAAACTGCTTTGTGGACTATACTATCTCAGGTGTTATGCATGAAAACTCTGCTTGCCAATACTTAATTTGGCCACTTGAGAGACCTTCAAGTGTCCGTATTTAGACATGACCAAGATTTTTAAGGGGAAACATTGTGAAGATAGACAATATAGGTGGTAGTGTGGGAAATATGGGTTAATTGAACTGGTTGCCACAGTGTTAACCAATCATCAGGTCATATGCAACATTTAGCAATCATATTGGAATGCAATATTTTCGACCATGGTGCAGGCCTACTTCCTGATGAAGAAAAGAATCACACCGCTTCCATGTTTCGCCAGAAGGATATTGTGTTCAAGGTGACAGTTTTCCTCCACAAGCACTTTGCATGCAGATGAAAAAGTTCAATTTTGGTCTCGTCTGACCTGAGCAACTTTTTCAACACACTTGCTGTTTCCCCTTCATGGTCTGTAGCAAGCAGCACAATAACTTAAAATGGCTTATCCATTCTCCCATTAAAAATAGTGATTTATGGTTCATTGATTTGATCAGTATCCCATAAGCTGGTCAAAGATTGGGGGTTTTGTTTTGTAACCTAAACCTACTTGGTCCTCATTATGTTGTTTGTTTACTAATATAGAGCAATTTCTAAGGACATTGCAAAATACCGGCATTAATTCTTAGATGAATTAAGCAGTTCAGTCTATTTATTTTATTTTTACTAATTAGAGGACTTCTGAATGCAGCTTGTTTAACTGGATTTTATTTACTTTTCTGATTTTTTTTTTATTTTATTTTTTTTTTATCAGAAATGTGACAGCCACGTCTCATTGCCCTGCTTTCTTGTTAATGTGTCACATAAAATCCCAATAAAATTTGTTGTGTTATAACGTGACAACATGTTAAAAGTTCCAGTATAAATACAGTAGCGAGGTACTATATCTCCATGTCTGACGCACAATAAGCTGCTCCTTAATGGCCTCTTATTTATTTATTGTTTTTTTGTTCTTTATACCTTATCATTGATCACACGATCTGGAACCATCTAGTCAAGCACAGACTGCTGTTATTTTAAGTTTGTAGCACAACTCCCTTAAGTGTCTCTTTTCAGTTTGGTTTTGTTCATGTTTGTTTTCTTCTCTCAGTGAGCCATGTCGTCGTGCCAGAAGGACAAATGCCCACCACCTACTCCACCCTCCTGGGTCTTCTTGCTGGCTGCTGGGTTGTCAAATACAGCTGTAAGTATGAAGTGAGCTGCTGACTGGAACAATTCTCTGTGGACACCTTTTTTTTTTTCTTTTGAATTTGATGTTAAAGCTACCGCTGGAAGTGGACTAACCTAAGGCAGTGCCATTGCAGTTTTTTCCATACTTTTTGGTGCCTGTAAATTAAAATAAAAAAAATTAAATAAATTCTTCTGAGCAAGGTCAGCACAACATTGATCTTTTTTTTTTTCTGATAAAGCTCCCTTTTTGCAATAGAAAATCACTTTTTCTTTAACATTTCACAGGGTTGCCACTCACTGAGGAATCTCGGACAATTATGGTTTGCAAAATGTGTTTATGCCATGGAGAGTCCTGGTTTACCGCCTTTGCACTCCTCAGTTCAGCTCACCAGTTCTTCTGTCCTATTTAGGCCTGAAGACTCAACCACGCTGGGAAGTTAATGCTCCTGATGAATCTGTCCTGTGTTGATTTGACTTGACCATACATCCTGGCTCATTATCTTGCTCAAAATCCCAGTAAAAACCAATGTTTGGTTTTATGATATAGATACCGCCCGAGTTATAGCTGCATTCTGGTAGCCATTTCCTAGCACACAGCGGTCAACAGGCATCTATGTTACTTCAATAGTAAGTTGTCTTTTTATTCTATATTGAACAGCTGAAAGAAATTTAAGTCTTTTAAAAAGTTATTCTACCAAAAGGTGAGGGGTGACTCAGTTTGTGGAGCACTCGGACCATGTGAAGGTGCTGTGGTGCCAATAATTGTGGAAACAGTGATTTTGGTACAATTTTCTCTTAATGTGTTTTTATTGCAAACATGTCCTAAAACTTAAAGGTTGAGTTGTTTTCTAAAAAAAAAAAAATTATCAGCATTATATTATGTCACTGAAGTAAGTTCTTAATGAGGGGGTTAAAGATTATGCATCATTTCTCATGGGTAAAAGAAAAATAGTAGGTGCTGTAAATATATTATGAAACGGAAATATAAAAGATATATATATGAATTGAATTACTGTGTTAATTACAAAACTGGGTCAAAGCTGTTGTTAGAATTTTAAAGCACGTGGATCGAAGTGTAAAAGAACAGAAAATATAATTTAGAAATATGTTTTGCTTTAGTTATGATGTTGTGGACAAAGAAATCAATATTCTTATGTGACTTAAAGTCTGAGTTTCTTAAACAATACACAGTATGTGCCAAGTGGATTGTGCCGCCTGACCAATTGATTTCTACATTTATCATTTCCCGCTATGTCCCAGGCAACATCCGAATTGCTCTCTTCTTATTTCAGGGCTATACTTTAAGCAACACTGAGTTTACTGTTGAGGCTGCCTATGCAATAAAGACGAGAAGTTAATTCTCCTCAATGCCGAAGAAATCCAGAGCAAGTCGTCAAACTTTGTACTCTCTGCAAGCCGTTGAAATCAGACTCCTTGTGTGGAGTTAGGATTTCTAAATGCAGAACACGCACTGCTCTGGGAAACATTCAAAGAAAAATGTTGCAACAGGCAATTTTCAGATCAATAGTTTGTGCCTCCTGTGGTGTGTGCACTCACCTGCTTACACGTCTGACAGCCAGATGAGGCAGGTGGATGACTGGGGGATAGAATTTGGTTAATGATTACCCCAGAAGTCTTCAATATCGATGGCAATTAAATGATGGCCTAGTCACTTTGCCTCCTCTCGTTTTGGTAATCCGAAAACCAGTTTTGCTATTCTCAGCTAGTCCCTCAAACTCCCCTGCCATCCCAGAACCGAGTTAACAAGCAGAAATTCTGAGTAAGCCGGCTTCCAGCAAAGGTAAAAGAGACTAGCTGTCAAAGAGTTTTCTGGCACCTTGGCGTGCCCTTTGCTGCTGTATTTGTCAGTAGCATCACTTCACTGTCGGTGTGTGGGTGCGTGTTGAGCACAATGCTAGGAGTGCTGCTGCTTGCCAGTTCGACTCCAGATGTGTGTTCCTATAATATTTTGTGCGTTTGGACCACATTCAGCCCTTTCCTTTTGTTTTCTTTTTCCCTCCACGCTGGCTGAACACTTGACACATCTTCACTCCCTCATGACAGTCACTGTGGCATCTTCTGTTTCTGTCCGGGTGTTTGTGTGACTTCTCACTGTCACCTGGCTTTGTGTGCCATCGCTGTCATCTAGGCCGAGGCCTGGATTACCTCTTTTGTCAGAATTATGTTTTGTAGCGCTGCTGCTGCTGTTATTTTAGGGAAGCAGGATTAACATTTTATCCTGTCTAAGAAGATTCTCCTTTTGGTTGAGTGGTGGGGGGTAAACTATTAAGTAGATTTTTCACAAGTTAAAAATTTTATTCTTTTATGCTTCAATGTAAAAATAAAACCATGCATTTTTATTTAACTTAAGTTTATTTCTTAAAATGAAATGCAAGATAGAAATAAACTAACTTGACGTAAATAACATAGGCAACAAAATGCTAATTAACATGTTGTATATTAACATCAATTTAAAAAGTATTTTATTGCTGACCCTTGTACGGATCAAAACATGGATTTACACATCATCTATCTGAAGTTTCTGCTCTGAACTAATTCTTTACTTGTCATGCTCCAATTACTGCACTTTCCCAAAGTCTCTGACTCATCACTGTGTGGTGAGTCACACAACTTCTACTGTGGTTATCAGTTACAGTTGCACCTTTACAGGAAATGGAAACGGCAACACAAATTTAGGATATAAGGCGTTACATGTTGTGTAATGATGGTTCACTTTGCATCAATACAGGTACAGCTTATCATTTACATACAGTATACTGATTTAGGATTAGAGGTTTATCACATAAAGATTTTGTGGTCACTGAAATTTAGATATAGATGTGTGTGTGTGTGTATATATATATATATATATATATATATAGAGAGAGAGAGAGAGAGCGAGATTTCTACAAATATTTTTTCCTAAAAAAATTTTATATACATAGATAAATGCATATAAAAAGATTTGCAGTATGCGTATGTTTGTATATATCAAGTCTCCCAAAAAAAATTTGACAGCATTTTGCATTTATTTATGACAGATTAAAGCTCATCAACTCTTTTCTCTTTTACATGCGGTAAAATATAACAGAAATAGAAAAACAATTCAGCTTTTAGTACTAAAAGAATTCAGCTTTTAGTACAAAATCTGTTCAAAATTATAAATAGGTCAGGCTTTTCCTTGCTGATAGTGATTCCTTGTTTTCTTTTACCTCTCAGTTGTAAATTTTGATTTCCACCAATTCCTTGATTTTTATTTTTTTTCCCCCCCAACAATCTGTCTCATAAGAGAAAAAGAAAAACATTGGTAGGATTTCTTTGATAGAGCTAGTAGTTTTGAATCCAACATAAAATTTGGTAATTAAAATATTGTACTAATTTATGCATCGAATCAAATAAAAAACACAACTTGATTTAATAGTTTATCTCGTAAATTTTCTTCTACATTTTGGTGGAAGAAATTTCCAAACTGCCATTATGTTGCCCTAATAGTTTGCAGCTATTATCCATTCACTGTTTAGGGAAGAAAAATATCAGATTGTTTCGGTTTGTGACCAACCGATCACTGTTCTGACGGTCGAGTCGCATAATTTTATTCACCAGCAGATTTTCCTTTGCATGTCCAAAGAGCATCGTTACCAATCTCAGAATTGAAAGATCGGACCGTTACTTAAAATGAAGTTATGATCATTAACATGAATGTTTTGTTGGTGTTGCCAGAGAAAGGGCATTCCTTTCAGTTCACAATTTCCACCTTTCCCTTTTTAGCCTGCAGTGAGAGGCTGGACAAGGGTCAAGCCTCTGTGAAACATATGACCCTGCCGGAGGCATGACTGCCAGGAACTGGACTCGGGTCTCCTCTCTCTGGGACTGTGTTCAGAATGCAGATGACTCAGATGTGTCTTTGTATGTGAACTTGAGCCCATTCAGTCCCTCATGTTTAGGGAATGAGATTGGATATGGTTTATTTGTGTTGTTTAGATGCTGCAGGCTGTAGTGTAGAAAATCTGGGAGTAACCACCTCTGAATTTTGTTAGTTTGATTTTAGTCAGCTTTTCTGTTACAAAATGGTTTAAATGTGGGTTTAGGATTGTTGTCTTGGGGGTAAATGTGATGGTGTCAAAATTTTATTGTCCATCTGTTTATAGAACTTGGGTATTCTTCTACTTTTTGTTATCTCATCTCTAAAAGTTAGGGCCGTGCCAGGAAACTAACCAATTTGAATAATCTCCACAGATTCTGAAGAGATAATTACAATTATGTGAGAAACTTATGGGCCACAAACCAGTCAAATAAAAACCGGTTTCTCTGCAAACTGTTCAGAGGTATTTATTAAAAATTGGTGGCAATTAGCATTGGACTGGTTAATTTGAGGATATGACAAAGCTTTAAAAAAATTGCACTTTAAAGTCCTTTTTAACAAGATAGACAGAACTGGCCCTCCTCCACGTGTTGCAGTGCACTGCCAGTCAGCAGGATGAAAGGAAGACTCCTCCTACATGCAGAAAAAAGCCAGTACGGCTGTTTGGAATTTTCTTTTTTGTTATCCCACATAGTCGAGTTGTTGAAACTAAAGAAGCCCTGTGTTTCTTAATAAGAAAGCTCTATTTGGCAAACTAATTTATGTAACACCTGTCAAATGATGTCGTACTTGTTTGTTTTTTCAATCTTTGTCTTTGCATTGATTTCTACACCAGGCTACTCAAGACATTATTACGTTGAATGCTTGGTGAAGATGCATGTGTAGATTTCTTCTGGGGTGTGTAATTTTAAGCTTGTGTGGAATATAGAAAGTTGACCTGAAATTCTAATTTGTGAACCAAATTCATGTTTTTGAATATATATATATATATATTTTTTAAGTTTGGTTTGAACATGTGTATTTAACCACATACTCATGACTCAAGTTGTTTTTTTTTTTGTTTTTTTTTTTTTATTGCTGAAGTTCTGTGTCTTGTTACTCCTTAATTGCCCATATTGGACCTCAGGGCATCTCTTCAAGGTCATTTTGTTTGAGGATTAAACTCCTCCTGACCTGATCCACGTGTCATAATGAGCTGCAGTTGGTTTAATGTTTAATCAGTGGGGAGCATTTATCTTGCCACTCACTCATTCAGTGACTCACAAAGGTTGGAGGTTAGAAGTTGAACTGAACATAAATAAATATGCTAATAAGTCCTCGGCACTAAGCACAATCGTCCGCAGCGATTAACCTCAGTATCTCTGCTCCTTTTCTTTAGCCCAGCTCCCCTGCAGGAAACAAAGCTATAATTAAGTGGGTTGAAGAAATGTAATCACAGTGCCACACCATTTACTGCTTCCTACAGATATGCATGTATGAATGTATGTAATTTGCTTTATTGTGGCAGGGTTTTTCACTTGCACACATTTGCACTAATTTTCTCATTTTGCCGAACAGCTGGGAGAAACGTTCCAGAAAATAAAGATGCTGTCGAATGATTGTGGAGGTGGTTGTGAGGTGAAACGTATATGCCGGGCAAGTGTTTCCATGGATACAATGCTGATTAGAATCGTTTCCGTCACCGAGTCGTAAACTATGAATTAATTTTTAGGAATAGACGTAAATGTGGACGGTTAGAGAATGGTTCTGTTTTGTTAGCGATTTAATAAAAAGCAGTGAGTCATAGAGCAACAGATATATCAACCACACAACCTCCCCCTAGCATAGCTACCATCAACACCTTGTAATATTTGGATGGAACCATCAGTCATTCATCGTTCCTTGAGACATCAATGAAAATGATTTATTTGCCCATGTTAAAGACGTAGCAATTGGGAAAAAGCTAACCCTTTTGTACTTTTACTCAGTGAAGGTATCACATTTGACTTTAACCAACTTACTCTCTTTTTTTTGTTTGTTTGACTGTTACATGAGACATATGTATAGGTTATATCCTGGCTTTTTTTTTAAAGATTTCATAATTTTCCTTCTTTTTAATTTCTCATTTAGTTTTATGCGAGAACGACCTGGAACATTAGTTGCAGAAAAACCTAATCGTAGTGTAAGCAACATGGTTCCTGTTAAAGTCCCTGTAGAGTTGAGCAAACTTTGTACGTTTGAGGGCATGAAGAGAACAGGCTTTCCCTTTTTTGCTTTCGAAACAATTGTTTATAGATTGTTTGTAGATAACCAATAATAGTTGTTATTGAGACTTGCTGAAGTTCTCCAATTGTGATGTCCAGAGGTGGTCGTTTGATTTTTTTTAATTTTTTTTATGCATTATCCCTTGATATCCATACAAAATGCATAATCCCATTTTTACCATAACTTCCTGCTGTAACACAAACATTTCTCCAGCCACTGTGGGACATTTGTATTCTTCTCTTTTTAAAAAAATTAACATTTTCTTATCATACTGGCTGTCACAGTTTCAGTTGGACTGTGTTCAAGTGTCAAGTTTTGTCTAATATTTACAATTCGTTAACTCTGGGAGCATCTCTCTGTCAACAACTTCAGCTTTGGCAATCCTTGAAATCTTCTAGCTTGTAACGGAGTCGACGCGAGCCTCGTCATCCTCCCAAAACTTGTCGCAATCCTTCATGTCAGCATAATCAGCTGCCAGCTTAATTTTGTTTGCTTTATCTGTTTGTCGGCAGGGGTGAAAGCATGTCTGCAGGCGGGAAAGTGGCTGCCTGAAGCTGAGCATGAAGCGGGAGAAGGCCCTCAGCGCAGTCGCATCAACAGATGTAGTTTGGTAAACTTTAAACACACAAATACAAAGTAAAATAAATAAATAAATAAAAAAATCAGCAGAGGCATGTTTAGTTTGGAGTCTTGTTTAGGTTTAATGTATTGAATTCCGTGTACACGTAGTTATGCCTCCCAAGCAGCCTTTGGGTTTTTCTTTTTGTCTGATTTTGAGAGGTTAAAACGAAAAGAGCTGAAACGGCAGCTCAAACCATCCTCAAATGGCGAGACAAACACTTTGCACTGGCCAAGTCGGAGTCGTGACCTCAGACCAAACAAGAATTTGTTGCAAGGCTTGAAAATTGCTGCTTGCTCACCAAGACAGCAGATGGATTGAGAGAGCTTGTAGAAAATAAAGCTGAACTTTCTGTCTTGAGGCTCCATTTGCCACCAGAATTACATTTTAGTGTAGCTTTAGCTTATTGATGGTGATTGATGTTGGGGGGTGGGGGGGTCGGAGGGAGATGTTTTAGCATGAAAAACTACAATTTATACGAATTAGTATTGTCGTTAGACAATGTAAATTTGAGAAGCTATTTGCTTTACAAATTATAAGACTGTGCTTTTCTTTTTTTTTTTCTTTTTTTTTGCTGAAAGGACAAGTTCAAACTTTTAATGTGGTACCATAAATAGTAATAAAGACACTCATGCACTTGAGATAAAAAAGGGGAACTTAATTTAAAATATAATTAAAGAACATAATTACTTGAAATGTTATACTCTGTGATGCTTGAGTTACTTTGAACAGTTCTCTAATTCAGTGCTGCTTTAAACAGCAACACTAGTTAGTTTCTTCTGAGGGTGAGGTTTTTGAAAATGTCTTATTGGCAAAGTGTCTAAGTTAAGCACTTGTACAGTAAATTTGATAGCATTTCCGAATTTCATAGAGATTTAATTAAATCTTTTGGAGAATTATTTTGCCTTGAGAACACAAGACCCTCAGATCTGTTTTATCTGTTTGTGTTTCATGTCTTCTGAGCTGCGCTTTTGATGGAATAATAATTATTCATCTGGAATTAGGAGCCATGCCAGCATGACAAAAACCTAAATGACACATTTAACTAGAGTTTTGTTTCTCCAGCTTCCACCGCTTTTCGATGGCTGTTTCTTCTTCCTCCTCGGCTCCTTTAAGGGGACGACCAAAAACGAGCTCGCCAAGCTGTTGCGAGAAGGAGGCGGCCAACTTCTGAGCCGGCAGCCAAAGCCGGACAGCGACGTTACACAGACTCTGAATGCAGCAGCCTACCATGCAGAGCCAGGCTCTGACCAGGCGCTCTGCACCCAGTACATCATCTACGACCCACAGGGAACCTACAAGCCGGCGGTTGTCAGACGAGGGAAAGTGTGGTCCGCTCCCTCAACCTGGATCATCGACTGCATTGCAGCCTTCAGCCTCCTCCCTGTGCCTGAGCATTAAATTACAATCCGCTTTCTTTTTTCTTCCTTTTTTATTCTCTATGAATAACATTTCTTCTAGATTTTACTCACTCTGAATGCTTTTTAACTTGTGGTACATTGGTTGTTTTCTATCACAGATAACTAATTCTTTTGCGAACTAAAATAATTATGTATCATTTTATGATCCTGTGTTTAAAATGACACAGATCTAATGAAGTTGTTCTTTTTAGACTTGTATTAGTAACAAATGTTTGCTTTCAGTGCCTCATAAGACTGAAATAACTACAATGGAAATTGAAAAAAACAAAAACAAAACAAAACAAAAAATCAATCCAGCCAGTAAGTTTGTGTTTTCAGAAAATTAGTTTATATAGTTTTTGTGGAGTAGTTTGTGTAATTGTATGTTTCTCTGAATTAAAAATATTCTTCAGTATATTATCTTTGTCTTTTTTTATTGTGTAGAGACTGCTAGTAGAAGTGTAATGATTTTTGGACTCCTAAACTAATAATTAAAGAAAAGCGATTTAAAAAGGTCAAATTCAGGGACTTATGATTAGAGCTACGTCAACAAAAAGGGATTGGTTCTTAGTTTGTCATAAGACAAAATGTGGAAACAATTCTCTGTTTATCCGTCATACACATTTGCTTGGGTACCTGGAAACAGAAGAAATATGTGAGGAGGCAAATACTTCTACACTGTACATGCAGTCCTACTCAGTAAATTAATATTCATGTGTTCTGATGAGGCTTATCAGATTCAAAGTAGCTCTGGTCGCTTTCTTAAATTTCTCTCATTAACCATACATTTCAATATTAAAATATTTACACATATTATTTGTCTGATGTAATATTCTAATCTTAAAAGTTTTATATCAATAACTGTTAGAACATTTTCAAAATGACCAGAAATGAAGGCTTTAAAACACCAGTCTAATGTATGCAGTCTGTGTAACTTGGTGAAATGAGTTAATACAATAAAAAGTCAGTCGATGTTTATTGTTTAAGACCACTCATGATGTCCACATGCCTGCAGGTGCCACATTTATCATGTTCAATTATTTGCAAGTGTAAACACTGGGAATGTCCAGCCTTCAGGAAGGAAAAGGGCTCCCTGTTCCAGAGATCTAAAGGTGCCTCCCAGCTAGTAAAAAAAGTATCATTATACATCATAAAACAAGTTTAGTACTGGCATAGGCTGAGAGACTCCTCACAGATGAAGAAGTCATTACACCAAAACCATCATTTAAGTCAGTTCACTGTTGTACTCAAGGAGAAACGAAGAAGGATCTCAATTTTTGATTCTGATTAATCTAAAATGAATGTTTGGCTGAAAGACCATTAATGGCATGCTCACCCCCTGACAGTTTTGTTGATTTCTCATCAACTGGCATTTTTTGGCACTTTGTTTATCTGAGTGAGTGAAAGCAGGAAAAGAGCCTGTTGGTTAGCTGGTCCCCCTTTTTTAGGCTGGACATGGGGCACGTGGCGGTTCTAATGGCGGCTGGTCCATAGGAGGCGCTGCCCTCATATGTCAAAGGAATAAATAAATGACAGTTTTCCTTTGTAGTGTGTGCCAACCAAAAACAATTTGAATCTTTTACACATTTCCACCAGCTGACTCTCGACAGTGAATTTTCGCCCACAGACATCTTTCATAACTCTTCCGTGGCGTTAGTCTACAGCGCCTCCGAAATGGAACTAAATAACGTATAAAGTTGCTGGGGAAAGTTAAAACAATATAATACATTACTTTCAGCATCACTGAAAGTAATGTACGGCGCGCTGAAAATGTGTGAACGTTTTGGGTCTATGGCGACGAAGTTGATGTTGGCGAGAAGAACGAGTCAGAAGCTTAGAACGAATCGAATTCTCCATCTTGATTATGGAGGATTTTCCAGATGGCAGGTGAACTATTTCTGTTGTTCAGCAATTTTTTTTTGTTCTTAGCTAACATATTGCTTTGCTCTTTCCGTCTGTTTGCATTTTCTGTTCACCAGCTGATTCCAATTGTCCTTTGCTGTTCATCGAACTTTGCTGTGGTTTATATGATGAGCGTTTTGCTCCCGTTAGCATAATGCTTATGGTGTATTTCTAGGATTCCTCCTAAAGATTGTTATCATGATGCTCCTGTTGCATTCTTTGAGCTTCCGCTGCTGCTATAATGTTGATGTTTGCTTGATATCTTAATAGTTCTAGAACAGATGGCCATTTTGTTGTGGTGTTGTAGGCGGAAATGAAGGCTGTTTGCTGCTATGAACGTTCATCTGTGATTTTTCTGAGCCTGTTTTGTCACCAATGGCTACAAGTAGTGATGGGCTATCTAAAGCTAGGCTTCGAGGCGTGTACCGAGTAAAAAGGGGGCGGGTCCGATGAAGCCCCGCTTCGAGGCTTGTGTTGTCTTGCTGAAAACCACGTGACTGGCAACAAACGATGCCTCGCAGGGCATGGCTCACGTGACTGCTTCATTTTGCGTGTCGATTTTCAAAATAAAAGCGCGATGAGCCGTGCTGCTTCATGGGTAGTTGTCCATTTGGTCGCGCATCAGAGGAGAATATTTGTCTTCAGTGGCCAAAATAAAATGAACATTGACCAACATATTTGATGTGTATTGATGATGGCACTCATCAAAATGTAAAGTTTGTTACTGGTTTTCTCAATTGTAGATTTTTTTTTATGACTTTATATTTTTGTGATTTTATGATGTAAATTTCTTTGAACTGCATTGTTGCTGAAACGTGCAGCTACACAAATAAACTTGATTGTCTGAAATGGAGCCAGCAAGAGGAAAATCTCTGACTTCTGGGAATTCTTTGAGATTATCGCTCACAATAAAATTATTCTTAGATAACAATAATTAACTCCTCCACTTCCCAATTTCTCACCTTCTGGAAAGTTCCACTATTATTTGTAGTCTGATTAGCAAAGATATATCACAGCAGAAACAGATGTTATGCTGTTGCAGAACTAAAATTCAACATGTAGCTAAATATAAGGGATCAGAGCCAATTAGAAATCCAAGAAAATGCGAATGCCCCAACATACAATAAAAACATCAAATGTCTTTATTGTCAAATCCATCTATGACATAAAAGAAACCCCAACACAACCATTGACCTTCAATATATACCAGGATTAGATTGGCGATAAATCATTTTAATAATTAAAACATATGACAATTAAATATGGTTTCATTGATTCTCCTGTTACTAAACATGAGTTTGATGAAAACTTTGTGACAATATTGCATTTAGTAATTGTTGGAAGTATGATCCAACTGAGTGACAAGGCTGTTAGTTTCACCAGCAGATGTCACTAGTGAGTGACGAATGAAGCATCGAGTAATGAACCTTTTTGCAAAGCAGAGGGCTGGAAAGTTTCATTGTTTCATGAGGCTTCATTTGCCCATCACTAGCTACAAGGGATGTGTCGTCCCTGTTTGGTGTGAAGTCTTGCTGCTGGGGTGTGTTGTGGGTCCTAGGCCAGTGGGGGTTGCTGCTGGGTCCCTGGGCCCAGCATTCTGTGCTTCTTTGGCCTGCGGTCTGCTCCTGTGCTTCACTGACGACCTGCCTCTGTGCAGGGTGTATATGGCTACCCTGGGGTGGTGCCTTGTGTCTCTGTGCCTGAGGCTGCTGTCCACCTGTCCTTCATTGCTCTTTCTTGCAGGGCTTCTACCATTCACCCCAACGTGACAAACCCAACTCGCATACATACATCCACTAATCATACACAGTAATTTATACTTGCTGAAACACCATCCCCAACACACAACCACAGATAATCCAAATGGTTGAAGATCAAACGTACTTGAACTTTACACCAACATGCACTTTGATATTGTATGGAGTCTTGAGTTAATAAAGTTAATCACACCTTGTTTCCTTGAGGAAATTTTCATCATCACAGGCAACCAGCTTCTCCATATAGTATGCCTGAAATGCTGTAAAACCCTCTCCACCCCCAAAAAACTTTCCAACTATTAAACGTAAATAGTTTTTCCTCAAAGACAAAGTACAATATATCCAGGCCACAGTAAATACGTTAAACCCTCTAACATAGGCTCTCTGTGGTATTTTTTTTCCTCACCTGTAAACTTTAAAGAGGTTAGACATCCAGATCTGATCCTGAGGAGGTGGTGAAACGATAACAATAAAATAGCCGTCTGATGTAAAGTTGCTGTCTGGTGCTCCAAGCTGCCTTGTACAGGTGAGCTGAACCTCCCTGCAGAGAAAGTCCATAGATCTGGGTTGAGGTCTGCAGTTAGATCAGCTGAAATTGGATTGAATTAGATCATAATTTGCCACCTCTTGACAACAACACTCCGGCACAGGCTCGGCATCAGCGCCCGTCGATCTGCAGTTCAATTCGTGCACTTTCATCTGTTGCTCAAAATTCTACTCTGCAGGCTGTTTTGTTTGTTGCCATGTGAAATCAATGTTGTGCGTGTGTGTGCGTGCATTTTCTTTTTTTTTTTTTTGAGTGTGATTATTTTTTTTATTGCAAATGAATATAGGAGAAAGAGATAATTATCTAATTGAGAATGTCTGCTTAGTATATAACAGACAATAGGTCCCCAAAAACCCGACAGAAAGTCAATGTTATGTGTACAACAGGAAAATAAAGCCCTGGCACTCAAAAAGACATTCAGGTATGTGCACTTTAAATACCCTCTGCTGGTCATTTCCCAAGATACCATTTTCAGCGGGATTAGTAAGGGACACGCCTAATTGCTATTGATTGCAATGTGCTGCATAAAATTGCTTCCCCCTTTTTTGTTCATGGTGGGAGGTTGAGGAGGGCAATTAGCAGGGAGGACGAGATAGAAGCCCGGACTGGCTTGTAATGAAATGGAATGGAAGAACGAACCAGTGAGTAATGCCCTTGAATTCAGAGAGCATTACAAAACCATTAAGCATTGGTATCTCCCTATTCTTCCTCTCCTACAACCATGACCCAGCAGGACTGTGTGTTTTTTCATTTTTTTTATTTTTATTTTTTAGTATTTATTCGGATATCCTCTGCCTTGGAAACGTAATACCTTAGGGTTTTGCTGCTTTCTGGTTCACTGAACCAGTCGTTGTGTTTAGCAAAAATAAAAAGAATTCAGTAGGATTTGTCCAGAAAGCTTCCTCTAAGTTATGTTTTATCTTCTTTGTTTTTTTTTTTTTTTTTTTTTTTTTTTTTTTGTTTTGTTTTTTTTTTAGTTTTTGGAGGTGTTTTTGTGTCTCTCAAGTTGATCTGGGGCAATAAATTGCAAAACTTCCTCCTGATAAAAAAAAAAAAAAAAGCTGGCTGAACACAACCGAAAAAAGAACTGACACACATCCTTTGAATAACACTTCTTTTTATGTCTATTTAACAAAATATTTTGTTGTCTAAATGAATAATACATATTTTGTAATTTCTGATGACATTTTTTTTTTTTTTACTCCAGCTGAGATTTCAGAATACACATTTTACTTTTGAAGATATTTACATATAAACAACTAGTGGAGCACCAAGGATTGCTTTGAAATTTGGACTGTTTTTCAGTTTCAATTGAACTTGTGTGAGCATGTATTCAAATACAATCAGATATGCTCGTGAGTTAAAATGTTCCTATGATCTGAGTCCAATATCAACAAATCCTTAGTGCTTGCCCCGCACCCCACCCAAAAAATAATACAATTGATTGTATAGTAACAGTGTTTTAATCTTTCTTTACCACATCTGTGTTGGTTTTCAGGCACACTTCATTTAACAGTTTTGTTGCAGAATAAAATAATAAGGGGGGGAAAAAAACACAATCGTTGACAGTTTCCAGCTACAGTAAGTCGGTGTCTCGTGGAAAAAGCAAAAAAGGGGGAACCTGTACAAAATGCCGATGTACAAGCCTGCAGTGTGAAGACAGGACAGATGGAATTGTTTGAACAAAACATTTGCAAACGTACAAAAAGACTCAACTTTCTTGCAAGAAAGTCCACAAAGACAGACAGAGCAGCCGATCCGTCCTTCCACGCATTTTCAAGGAGAATGGTAATGGGAGGCTAGGAGAACAGCAGATGAGTGCTGCTTTTTTGTAAGGTAGTGTCTTTTGTTTTACTAAAGCCTCCGGCTGTATGCTTCACCATGTAATTTCTTAAAGAAAGCCACTGGGATAATCTGCTGATTAACAAGCGATTTTACTTCAAATGCAAACCAAGAAAAAAAAAAAAAAAGAAGACATATGCAGCAGTGCAGGGCTGTTGCATGCCTGCATCCAATCTGCTGCAGTGAAGCATACACGCAGCTATAAATTTACAGTTTCCTGATTGATTTGCTCTCTGAGAGCAACCTGAATAACAACTCCGCTCCAACATTTGCAGCAACACTTGATCTAAAGTCTAGGCTGTTTTACTTTCTGTTGACAACCACTTCACCTTCGGTCGTTCTACTTTCCAGCTCAGGCAATGAGAGCAGCTCACCAAATCAAGAAAATGAGAAACCATTGTTCATCCAATTTAGTTTGCTAAAAGCTGTGCGCTTCAGAGGCGTTGGAAATGCATTTGTGAGAGCAAGCACTACAGTGAGCTACAATGTCACATTGCAATAAGGATCAAGTAGCTTTTGTGTGCAAATCATATCCACCACTTTTGCATCTTCTCTCTCTTCCCCCCCCCCTCTCTCTCTCTCATTCTCTCTCTCTCTCTCCCTTTTTACCTTTATCAAATGCCTGTGTATTTTTAGATCCAGCCTCTTGAGTTTCGGCTGTGAATGAACTGCTCTTGTCCTTGTACTCGTGTTGAACCCACTGGCTGTTTCTAGAACGTCGGAGGATAAAACAATGAATAGTTTTGGGGGTAAAATCTAACAGTGAATCACAGCAAGGAGGAATGATACAAGCCAGCACTTAGAAAAGTCCAGAGCTGTTCAGTCTGTGTGTTTGCCAAAGGCCATACTTTGTGAATCGTATCTGGAACAGTAGCAATAAGGCATCTGTGGTGGCAGCGTAGCCTTTGAGTCCTGTCCATACAGTATGCGGTGCTGTCAGTTTGAACTCTCTTTCTTTCTGTTCAGTCAGTCTCGGCTTTGACCTGTAATCCTAGCATTTTCTTTTTTTCCTCCCTGTTTTGGACACATCTAAAAGCTGAATAATTAGATGGCATTTAAAGTAATTATGATGAATGAATTCCCTTTCATAATTCTGAAATGTCTGGAGCACAGAGGCTGCAGCTGATAAACCATTCGTGTCAGCGTTGCTTTATGAGCCTGCAGACCTCTCGCCAGATAGATGAGCTCTGTCTGTGCACAACGAAAGATACTAAATCAAAACAGCTAAAAGATGAAAATGATGCAAACTCTGTTGTTGCTCTTAGGTAGTATGGTACTTTTTTTTTTTTTTAAGTAAAGGTGTGTGAAGTTGTGTTAGCATTGTTATTTGAAGTCATACAGATTGTTGTGAGAGTTTGTAGAAAAAATCAGTCTGCCATTTTAGCTGATTCCTGAAATGGGACAGTTTTGGTAATGTGCTTAGGATGCAGCACTGTGGAATTTTAGTTATAATATTTACTATATACTGTTTCACAAGAGACTGGTTTTAAGTTTTCTTAGCCATTTTTGAGGCAGTTGTATAAAATGACAGCATTTTAGCCTTTTCCCCAGTTTTTCAAATTGAGATGATGTACTGCATTTTGATTCAAATGTTAAAAATGCATGACAGCGGGTGATGCTTGTGTTGCAGTGACTGTAGATATCAGTGAAGGCTTTATATTAGCAAGTTAACATGAAACAAACCACTGCCTTAAGCTCCAGTAGACTTGGAAATTTAGAGAAACAGCATATTCACCAGCTAGTTAATTTCCCTGGGACGTCTGCATCTGTGAACAAAAGGAGACAGTGTAGCTAGAAAGATAATTGGAAAATGCTGCATAGACCAACTGAACCGATGCCTTAAAATCAAAAATTAAGTGCAACTTGAGATGATGGGATTAGATAACTATATTAATCCCCTGTGGTACAGCTGTGAGGTATTTTATATCACAGAGGACTTAATTACCTCAAGAAAAATGTATTAAGAGGTGCAAATAATGGCATATTGTTGGTTGTTTGTGCTGTATTTTTAAAGCTAGGTTGGTTCTCATGCTGTGGGAGTGGATTAAGTAATTTTTAGGGTTTTATATATATCTTGCCCTTTTCCATTCCCTTTTTGACAGCTTGTCATACAGCGACTGTAGATATCAGTTTAAACACATTGCAAGTAATAAAATAAAAATACAAAGTCATTTTATTGACTCTACCTAATTAAACTTTAATGTTCCTCTATTTGTCTTCATAATATCACATTTTATTGTTGTACAGTAGGTGAAGACACCATAGGTTGTTTGAAGAGCTATAGAATTATATTTTGCAGCAAAATCACTACAATATCTTGTTGGGCTTTTACAGTGGAAGTCTGATGATCTCTTCAAAGAATCTTACCTAAAATCTCTTATCGATTTAAGTTGATGACCCTGGATTTTTGAAACGGGGTTATTTTACTGGGTTATGAGCAGAAATCTTACCTACCGTAGTTGACGCTCACGTTAGCTTCACTTAGTGTGAACCCAGATTGGTCGATCACAAAGGCTCGAGGTAACGGCTAGTACACGACAGGCCAACACTAAAGCAACTTCACCATTATAGTAATTTGTGTAAGTGCTATTTTACCAAAGATTAAAAACTATAGTAAAAATCAAAAACATGTAAATTTAAGTGAACATTTTTACATAACTTTTTACAGGGCTTACTTTACTATTAGGTAATTACTCGGACCAGAAATACTTTTGTTTCATTACATTTCATGTAGGAACAATATTGGTGGTACCTAAACTCTTTATGTCCTGCATAAATACTCATTGGCTTTTGTGAAAATAACCATATAATGCAAGAGTGATGATAATAACGATTTCAAGCTTCATAAAATAACAATTACATAAACTGCAATGAGGTTTTTGAGAATTGTTTTAAGAAGGTGAACTAATTTGATGTTGGGTCTCTTGTTAACTTCAGTCTCTGTGACTGAATAATCTGGGTTTACACTAAATGACGATGCAAAGATATTTCTTTGCTGTTGGTAAGACATTAGCTGCTTAAAACCTTTTAACATAAATTTCAAAGATTCCTAACAGCCTCTTTAAAACCGAACTTTACCCAATTTCAAGTTTCAAGACATGCAGCAGATATCCATACTTTGGGAACCTTCTAAAATTAGTTTTAATGCCTTTTAAGGTGACATACCTCTTTAGTCACAGGTCTTTAATCCTCTGTTCATTGCTGTCTCATTACACAGGGCTAGAAGCTGCTATTAAGCAACTCATCCATCACTGCACAGGAATGGGGTTTAAAAGGTTAACGGAAACAGATTTTCTTGAAACTCAGGGAAAAAAAAAATCCTTGTGATGAATGGCGGGAGCATACGGAAAATCACCTTTGGATTAATGAGAAGTATTTATCAAGTGAAAGATTTTATGTTTATGGTGCCTGGTAAGGCACTTCAATATATTAGCCTTGCTGTTTTTTATTGCGATGGCCACACAGCTGCTCTGACACCGGCTGAGACATCCTGGTGCATTTAAGAGAGAGCGGAGCAAAAATCTGTGTCATAATCAGTGTTACATTTTAGAGCTCTGTATCTCGGCGCGCCTTATGCATGTGGTTTACGCGCCTCAGTGAGTGCAGAGCGAAAAAAATGTCTTGAGACAGTGGATGAATGACACGGCTGCGTCGTCACATGGACATCACACTTGTGAATGCTGCCTAAAAGCGCTTCACCATGGGCAGATTCCCCCCCTTTGTGTGCCGGTTCATGCTAAATGTGCCCAGCAAGCAGGCTTCGCCAAGCACCCAGCTGGATGATTTATTACAGAATACTCCTGATTAAGGAAAATTAAAGCGGGCTGCTCTTGGCTCGCTAAGTGCTTTGATAACAAGTTCAAGCAGCTAGTTAGTTGGCGGATCTGGAGCTCGGAGAAATGAAAAAAAAAACAAACAAACAATGAAACCAGTTGGTCAGGAAGGGCTGCAGTTTCTGCTCATCAAAAGGGTTGCAGTGGCTGCCATCTTGCTTGCGCCTCAGCTACACGTGGTAATGCTGATCTCCTCAGTTTGTGCTGCTCTTACACAGAGACACGGCACAAAGTAATGGGATACTAATAAAGAAAAGAAAAAAACTGGGTTTTGTGATTTATGAAATATGACAATGACAGGGTAGAGATGAGCAACAGCCACATTGATTTTAAAAAGTCTTATGAAGACAAACGTTAATGTGCCTTTTGTAAACAAGCTCTCGGAGGGAAGTTGGGGAGCTCAAGTTTATCTGCAGTGGTAATCCTAGTATAACCAGGAGAACATAAAAAAGCTCAGTAAAGTGTGCTTTAAATTTTTTTTTCTTTTTTTTTTTTTTTCTCTTGCTGTTCGAACTTTACAACACCAGCGTGGCCGTGAAGAACATATAGTAACAACAAGCTGATGACATACATACAGAAACTTGACATGAGCAGTTCAACATTGCCGGTGGATAGGAAAGAGTTCAAGAAGCTTAGAAAGTTTCTGAGAGAAAGCAGCAGAGTCAACTTTTGAAAATATATAGGCCGAGTAAAACTGCAGGGCGGGAACAGCCGTGTGACAAGTTCCATTATCTTCTCACTGACAAAAAAATGTTTTATTTGTGTGAAGTTCGTGAGAGCATCTCTTCAATTCTACACTGTCTCTGGTTTTCTTTATACTCTTTGTTTTTTGTTTTTTTTTTGTTGTAGGAATTGTGCTCATGCCCTGTCAATCATATAAAATGGCGCAGTAGGCAGAGCGTCGCCTGAGTTTATTCACCATCCGCAGTGGAGTCTCTCTTTATGAAGACTGGCCGTTGAGACATTCCCGCCGCAAGCACTGCGCCGGCTTCCACCAGTCTCCGTTGTGGCAGCGGCAGATGGTGCAGTCGTCCACCTTTACTTCCTTTCCGGCTGGGATGATCGTCGTTCCGGCAAAGCAATTTGGACCTGCCGCATGAGAAGGAATGGAGGGGGAGGTGGGGGGGGGAGGGAAAAGGAGGTAGAAACACAGGAAACGAGGAGTGAGAACGACAAGAAATGGATGCATCTCCCCCGAGAGCTTTCTCTTTGCAGAAGGGGTGGTGGAGTGATGCAGAGAACTGGGGGGTGAGGGGGGGGCAGTTAGGGGAGTCAGAGCAGACGCACAGATCTTTTCACAGGCACGCACCGATGGGCTTGTTTTTGCAACACTAAAGCGCTTTTGTTAGTCTCCCCTTCTCCCTCGACATGGAGCGCTTTGCATCCTAATGCGCCACGAGCAGAGGAGCCTGCCAGGCGCTGGCTTGGCAGCACTGAGAGGCTGGAGTGCACAAAGAGAGGCAGAGGAAGAGAGAGAAAGCTGCTTTGAGAGGGCAGAGGGAGGGTTGGTGTTAATCACTTCACTTCTGTATGAAAGAGCCACAGAACTCCTTATAGTTTTCTTTTTTTTTTCCCCTCCTACAAATGCAAGAACACACTTGCAAGGCAATAAAGTACTCAGATTAATTTTGACATCTGATTTATCCTTAAAGCTCAGTAGGATTTACCTTTGTGGATTCCATCTTGTTGATAGGATTCCTTTTTAAAATGTGCTTGTGTACCACAGGAACACACACCATTCCCATGTATTTGGTAATCTGAGCTGTGGTACATAGGCAGATACTGTTTAAAGATTACAATGTTTTCTTGTAGGCTAAATCTGCTGCGACCTGCATGATGTTGCAGGTAAAAACCGAGCAGTTTCCCTGTTTGTTTTATTTTTTTACCATTCCTAAAGGTGAACTGAAGGTATCTCTCCCCATCCCCCGTGAGACAAAATAAGTAGAAGGTGTGCAGCATTTGCCTAGTTTTGCTCATTTGAACAAAGTAATCAACAGCTCAAATGGTGTGACAATCACTTGAGATTGCTGTCAGCATCCCGCTCTGTACAACCTGCATGAGTGAAGACTCCTCTATAACTTACTATAAAAAAAACCAAAATGTGTCATAACTCTTGAAGACAGAGTCTCTTTCAGGGCCAGTAGTCATTTTAGTGTCCCTATAAAACTGATTTACTGTGAGATAATCTAATGTGAGAGGTGTAAATGGCTGTCAGCTGGAAAAGTTACATGGTTCCTGTCCGTGTACCTGCCACATGTCTGGAAGCTGGAGGAGGAAACCTCAACCATTTTAGAAAAACAAAAAGGTTTTCACTCACCAGCGATTTTATTAGCTGCATCTTGCTAGTACCATGTTGGACCCCACTTTAACGTCAGAATTAATTAATTAGTTCTGGTTTACAGTTTACATTAAACCAGGTGTCAGAAATATTTTTCTGAAGAAAGCATTTTTTTGGATTAAGATGTGGTGACTGTGGAGGTTAATGGAGAACACTTTATTATATACTCATGAAATGAGTTTTATTTTTATTTTTGTTTTTTAGCTCTGTTACGTCGTGTGTGATACTCCTGAAGCCTTCTGTTTATTCTCATCTGACATCATTGGTGCATAAAACCAATGCAGCTGACTTGTTGCTATTTTGTGGGTCATTTTCATATATACTTGTAGATTTTTCTACAAGGCATTTTCTAAAAACTCTGACCAGTCATCAGGCACCAGCAAAATGCATTGAGTTGAAGTGCCATGATTGGCCGATTCACTAATTATGTTAACAAGCAGTTAAAAATGTATACCTAACAAAGTGGTCAGTCTGTTTGTCTAAGTCTATTTGTAGCTGTGTTATGAAAACAATATGATACTGATTAACTTAAAAATATATATATTTGTAATCCATCAGGCCTCTGCCCTAACCATAACTTCAAAAATCAAAGTGAATAAATAATCTTTGGATTCATGTTATAAGGTTATTCATGTTATGAAGTTATTCCCTCTTCAAAAACATTTCTGCGCTTTGATTTTTTTCATGCATGCTTCATGAATTCTTGAATCTCCCGTGGCAGCTATTTAGGGATATCTATTTCTGTAACACTCCTCCTCGGAGCTGCAGTCTCCAGCTGAGCTTCCGCCTCACAGAGCACCTCTCCCCGTGACCCCCTCCCCCCACACAACTCCACCAGACTAGTGGCAGCAGCAATTAGCAAACACCTGGTAGAACTAAGGGTCTGCTGAACTTATCGTGTAAATTACTTCTCAGTCCAACGCTCCTAAGAAGTTGTAAACAGCATAACGAGAAGTGTTGTGACGACGTGCTTAAGGATGCGTCGGAGAGTGTCAGAGTTTCTTAAAGGTACAGAGGTCATTTTAAGATGTCAAAATTTCTTTTGTCAGGTTTGTTGTACACAGCAATTTTATACCAACCGAAGGTAACATAGTTACTTGGTAGTGCTATAAAATGACACTGTGTGCCTGGGTAATACACTACTCCTTTAAAATAATTTTGACCCACAGGTCAGAGTCAGTTTTGGTTCCCTGCACACACCAGATCCAGTACATAATGTTAGCCACAAATAAACTTCAAGGGTTTTGGTCCTTGTTCATGTTAGACAAAAAATGTTGTGTTTGTACTGTCTTCTAAATGTTTTTAATAGTTAGTTTAAGAAATATGAGACTTTTGCAGTCTAACAGTCTAATAGTTTCCCTCAAACTAAAGTCATATTTGGAAAAAGCAAGTGGAAATGAAGTAAATATCCCTGAACAGTAAGCCAAAAGAACACAATGTCTACCAGGAGTTCTCATCTTCCTCTTACGCCTTAGCATAGATAATTTCAATCTTATTCGGTGGTTGGGTGGAGGATGTTGACCTGGTAAAGGTCCCTTTGATCTGAGCTTAGAGGAGACACTGAAAGTGCTTGCCAAGTCTTAACTCCCATTGATCTACCTCTAGACAGCTGGCACAGGTTACAGGACAAACTCAGTTGAGGTTGATGTGGGCTGAGTGTGACCAGTGCTGCTGCCAAGTGTTAACATTTTACAGCCAGACAGGCTTAGGGACACAAGAACACAGTTTCAGCTTCCTGTTTTCCTCCACAAAGGATGTTTGATCGCTGCTCTTAAGTGCTCACCAGTTGTTGCCAATTTGTGAGAGCAGAATAATTGCATATTTACCTGACCTGTTTGCTGAATGAATACATATATTACTATTAAATACATATTACCTATTATACAATGATAAGTTATAGTTTTTAGCAAAGAAAACCATAAAAGATGTGCTCAAGCTCTCCATCTTAATAATCAAAGCTGTGGCAATACAGTGAGACCCACAGGCATGGGTCTACTGTTTTATAAAGTAGGATTACAGCAATCCAAATAGGGTAATACCTCTCCTCTTATTCTAATATTTACTAATACCAATATCTTTACTTCTTTTTTTTTTTTGAGTGAAAAGTAAAGGAATTGTATTTGTTTTGCAGGTTGTGGTTACCGCGCCCAATTTTATATTAATTCTTGTAAATTAGTTAGATTAATTGTGTTTTGTCTGGATCTGTTTTCGTGAAATCCTCTTTATTTTACTTTTTTTTTTGTCATCGTTATTCATTTTTATTGCATGTTCCCTGCTTTCCTTTCATGTTGCTCTTGCTTTTTGCTCCCCCTTCACACCTAATTTGTTCCAATTTGCTAACTGTCACACCTGCCCTGGATCTGTCCTTTACTTGCTGAGGGTAAATAAAGTTCCTGGTTTTTACACATTATTTTTTTTTATACCTTTGGCATTGTGTAGTCTGTTCGGTTAGCAAATTCTGTTCTCATTGTTTTACGGATTGTTATCTTTGACCGATGTCACCTCTGGTGTCTAGCTTGAATACAGTCTTTCTTCTCCATTGCCTCACAACACTAAGAGCTTTTCTGTGATGGCTGCCCCTCCTCCTCTCCCCCCCACATACAGTCAATGGAGCAATTGGTGCCATGCCAACATCCCAGTATAAGTTTTAATCATTAAAAGCAGAGTTTATTCACCGAACTACAATATAAAAATATGCAAGTGAGTTCTGTGAGGCTGCCAAGTACTGCCACATTAACCGACATATCCATTAAAAATTTGTCATAAAGATTTTGATGTATGGTAACATTCAGTTCTAAAACAACCCATGGTTTGACCTTACTGCTTTGGGCTGATTTCAACATTATCTTCACAGCATTATACTGATGTAGGTGATTAAAAAAATGTTTTAAAGCATACGCTGTTGTTTTACAACACTGTTATTCTTGTCTCACTGAAAATATGACGGGAAGCTTTTTTCTTTTTATTTTTTCTTTCTTAAAGTAGTTGTTTCTAATCGGTCAGCATCATCATTACTAGCTCACAAGGATGACTCTTGGACCCACTGCTGTGTCTTATCGTCAAATCAGTGAGTTAAACTATTGACACAATTTTTGTTTCTTTTCTTTAAAGGACCCACATTTCCACTTGTCTAATGCTAGTCAACTGACTAAAAAAAAAACACCCAACGCCCAACACTTTTCCATAACTTACAAAATAGACAAAGTTACATGTTTTGAAATATCAACCTTCGCAAAAAAATGTGGACAGTTATAGTGTGGAAACTAAAGGAGCATTACACATCAATCTCATCAATCTCACCAAGTGTTAATTGCTTTCTGTTATACAAAACCAATTAGATAATGTTATATTTTTACTTTTGTTTCTTGTCCATGTATAGTTACAGGTTATTGTATTATGAGAATCCTATGCTTCTCTTGCCTCTTCAAAAGCCACAAAGGCAAGAGCAACATTCTGCCAAGCAAACATTTAATTGAAAAATACTTTCAGACTCTGGTCTCAAACTAGAAGGTAAGAATCTTCCATAGTAAAGGATGCATAAATATTGCTCAGAACAAAAAAACGTCTTGCTCCACTCTGCCAAATAAATAGTTTAATGAATAAAAAAAAAGTGCTTACTGAGCTGTTTTGCACAGCAGTGTAATTATTTAGAAAAATGCATGCCTCACCCTGACAGGTGGTTTGACTCAAGCATGTCTTCATCCCACTTGTTTGTTCTCTGCCAAGAAGTGAGAGCTAAACATCACCCCTCTTTGTCCTCTCTTCACATCCCCAAGCCTTCCACTTGTATTGAGATTTATGTGTATCCCAGAGTCTGACCAAACACCCTTGGGGCACCTGCAAACAGCAGGCCCTCCCTGAAATGCCAAGGGTGTCATTGTGTCCTGTCAGGCTGAATTAGATCTCCTCAAGCAGCTTCGGCAGCCTTGTTACTGTAGGCGTTTTTGTGTGAGAAAAGATGTGTTGGATTATCGCTACACACAGTGGACATAAACAAAATACTTAGTGTAAAAGGAAATGTGGGCTGTCTTGACGAAATGCAGGTCAACTGCTACGGAAGCATCGGTTTTCAAATGCACCTGTATGTATTTTAATTCCAAACGCATTCTCTTTATGAATGCAGCATCGTGTTCAGGCTATGAATTTGATATTACCCAAAGTGCCCTTTGCGTGCGATGGTTCCAACAGCTTGACTTTAGTCATAAAGTTCCATCTGTCCCTCAGGAATTGGAACTTGCTAAGGGAAGCCACCCACCTCGCCTTAAAAATAGTCAATGAACCATTGGAATCCTATAATTCTAATTTAGAGATTGGCTGTATGTGACAAGGGCGCCTGGGCGCTTGCAGATAAAAAGCCCTCCAAGGACCCATTAGTCCTTCGTACCATCGCCTTTAATCAATGGGCTAATGTTTACTCTGCTTAGTGTGTCATTTATAATTAAAACTAGTACTGCTCATTAGAGTCTTGTAGGCCAAAGGTAATAATTTTAATACATAAAACATCAATTACGTCCTCATCTTCTAAGGGCATAAAAATCATCTGGTGACGCTGTAGATAAACTTGCTCTCACTGGTTTAAGGAAAACCTAATAACTCTAAGGAAATCTAATGCGCGCCGATTTCCCGAGAATGTCAAGACGAATGTTTACCATGTTTACAGATGGGACAGCACTGCTCCGGCTCATAAACAGGGTTGACACACTCTGGGACAGCGCAGTCGGACACCACACAGTGTACCTCGTTATTTGGTTCGCAGCGGCACCATTCACAGGGCGACGGCTGTGGGCAGAGGAAGAGAGAGGAAATCTGGGTCAGATGATTCATTTGGTTTTACCTTAATGAATGTGTTTTTGGCATGCATGAGTGTGTGCTACAATTAAAACAAAGGTTGCTGAACTCTGAAAGGCAAATGATAAATTAAGAAAAGAATACTCGAATCAAATTTATAATTCTTTTGTTCAGCCCTGGAAAAACCAGTGAGGAAAAATGTCTATTTTTTTTGTGTGTGTGTGTCTCAGTTTTTGTGTTACTCTTTACTGCAACAGTAGAAATCAGAGTGAAGCAAAGCCTTGAAATAACATTTGATTGTCTGGCATAACACAATTGATAGTCAAGGATCTATTTTCAACAAACTCAGTATAATTAAAAAAAATCATTTTGGATCAAGAGAGTTTCTGCTGTGTTCAAAAATGTTAGAAATTCTAACGTTTTATTGCACATGAGGCAAAACAACCTTTAGGAAAGGCACATGCATTTCTTTTGGGTGCATACTTAGAGCATTTTTATTGCATGATAATTCCACAGAGACCAACAGAATATAAACTAAGAATAAATTACACATTACTAATTAAACAGATACAAATTAGAGCATAACCAGGAAGTAGAAGAAATTAGGTGAAATATGAAAACAGCTGGTTGCACAGATTTTTCTTTTCAAGATGGCTAAATACATACGGGCATGCCACTTTTTTATGTTTGCACAACAAAAAATATTATTTCCTTTGTACATCGCAAGTATCTGATACTTTTTGTTTAATGTGTAAATTGTAAATGTGTTTAATGTATATGGGAGCCTTAACGGTGTGAGAATCCCTTTGTTCAAAAAAGAATAGAGGATCTGGGAAAAGAGATGGTGACAAATACAGTGTGTCACTGGGAGAAAACCAGAAACTCTAACAGACTTTAGACTGTTGCCTTTCCAACAGGTGAACAAGCCAAAACAGTCAAAGCTACAATTGAATAATTTAGACCAAGGGATAATCTTATGCTGCAATGACTCAGTCAAATCCAGTTGCGAATCTATGGCAAAAACTGATTTGTTAAATATTCTCTAGTAGAGTTAAATGCTAATGATATGCTTTAAGAGTATTATTTGTTCAAAGTTTTAAATACACTCTGAATAATTGCAGTTTTGGATGATTGCTGAGGCAAATCATAAGACAGTCGAACAGTCAAGGATCAAAAACCCTGCAAAATAGTAAACGAGCTTGTATGGCTTTGACACTGAAATCAGTCATAATGTTACTTCCAATATGATCCAATTGTTAAAACACTGCCGCAAGGTGTGCACATACATATTTAAATAGCTAGGGACACACAAATCAGGTCACTAGACAGTATAACATATCTTAAAAAAATAAACATGGAGATTAATGAAGGAGTATCATTGGCCACAGGGCTTCTGTCACTGTCAGGGCCAAGAAGCCTGGGTAACATTACCCCTTTGTACAGACCTAACACAGAAAGCCGTCCTCTATTGTCATGCCAACTTTGGTCCTTACAACACTGACCTCATTCTTACATTTTTGAACAGACTATATGATATTATGACTGCTGCAAACCAAAGGGACTTTGCCTTGCTAATGAAAACATTGCCTGGAAAGTTATCAAGGCACTGTGGCCAACTAGGTGGATAGATGTGGATCTTATTGTCATATATGTTTCTGGACTTGGTCCATTACAGTAAACTGTGAGGCAAATAAATCCACTGGTCTGTACAACTGGTGTCATGTGGGGATGGTGAAATTATTTTTACACTTTCTGTGCATAAATATTAAAGAGGCTTTAAGATAAACATGGGAGTGTTCAACTGAATCAAACAGAGTCAAATCATATGGTGGAGGTTTTGGAGGTTTTGATAAGAAAATAAGGTTTTTGTAAGAAATTGTAGTATTGACTGAAGCCTTCCATTTTAATAATCTGCAGTGTTGTGCTAATTGTGTGAAGTGTTATGAAAAACCAGGCCCTGTTTTCAAAAGTAGGCTTAAGCAAGTGGGGGGGGGGGACTGTATTCTTCCACTTCACCATCATGTTTGTCTCTGTCTACTTCTTTAAATCCAGTTAAATACATTTTAAGTTTTTCGTTTGAATCTGGCAAAATGTGGAAACGGTCAAGAGGGAATACTTTTTGCAATTTAAGTATCCCCTCTTGACCGCAAACTGCTGCTCTTCTAAATGAATACTTAGTGCAGTAGAAAATGGTAGAAAATGATTTAATCAGAAAATTGTAACTATATTAAATTAAGTTTCAGATAACATTTGTACATAAACTTAAAAGAAGAAAACAAAAGGCTAGAGTGTATAGCCATACACTTTATAGGCCGAATAAACTTCACGTGCAGCGAATTCTCTAGCTGACCTGGCTTAATACATTAAATAAATGGATCTTAAATGTGTAGGTATGAATTATTGCAATTATAGGCTTGTTCTTACTCCTATTTTCTGTCATCATCGGGTAAACAGCTGCTAGCTTTGGCAACAAGAAGTCCGTTGGCAAGAAAATGACCATGTTGCAGCACTGACACTGTGCTTGGGGATTGATGAGTTATTCATTTTGTTTATGTCATCAGCTATGTCAGATACTGTAACTCCCACAAAATTGCTAAAAATGCAAGCAACTGCAGCAATAGCTGCACAGCACAGGTTTATGTAAATTAGTGATTTAATGTTTCAATGAGACTTAATTAGCTCTTTATGTCCTTGTGGATTATGACTGTATTGTCATGTGGTTGTAGTTATAAGTCTAAAGTCATCTTTTTTGTTGGAAAAAAAAAAGTTCTATCTCTAGGGTCTTGCTTCTTTGCTTTTGTGAACACCAGTTTTATATTCTGTGTGTATTTTACATTATGTATGTCCTTGTAGCTCCAGTATTAAACATTATACTTTTCCCTGGATATAAAAGTCTTATCTCAAATATTGTGTTTCTATTAGCTGTAAGAACAAAAATCATAACATCTAAGGGTCAGAAAACCTCAGTCCGTGTGTAACTAATCTACAGAAATGAATTAACCCTTAAACAATATTGTAATGTACAGATTATGACGGTAAAATGACAGAAACGGTACGGAGAGTATTGATCAAAGAAGCAAGATCCAGGATGTGCAGACGTCCACAGCTCAGGTGGGGGGGATCTGTCCACAAATTTGCCTTTATAGAGGTTTGGCTGGAAGAAAGCAGTTGTAAAAACAAATGTGTTAGAAGTCCTGTTTGCAGAGTACTTCGAGCCATGTAGGTTACACAGCAACATGCAGAAGAAGGCACTCTGGTCAAATAAGACCAAAGGTGCTATGTGTGACAGAAAACGAACACTTCATAACACATTGACCAAACACCATATCCACCATAAGGCACTGTGGTGTCAATATCTTGCTCTTGGGAGGCTTTTTTTTTATTTTTTGTTGGCAGAAACAGGGAAACTGGACAGAATTACTGAATAAATAAAAACCCAATGCTGGAGAAAATAAATTGCTGTAAAAGGCTTGAGAAATATGACTTGAACTGTAGTCGACCTTACAGCGAAATAACCTTACAAGCTTGTAGAGACGGGCGTATAAGTCCTGATTTAGGGAGACTGAATACAAATGCATACAACAACCGTATTCTTATTTTTGTCTTTGAAATAGTAGTGCTTGAACAGTTTTGGTTGTTTTTATTTTCATTTTATTTTCACCTTTATAGACATGATCTCTGGAAAGAATCCAAGCTAGAACTTAATGGCTAAATAAAAAAAATAAAATAAAATAAAAAAAAATCAAAGGAATATATGAACAGACAAAAAAATGAATAACAGAACTATAATTTAAAGTGTGCAAAAAAAAAAAAAAAGTCTCCCACTAAACGGATAGCATCTCTGTCACAGAGAGATGCTATACTGTCTCCAGTGTGTTGAAACCAGCCTAAACAGAAACGTACTCCTATGTCACTACAAGCCAATTTCATGGCTGGTAAGAGATTTTCTGTTTTATAGAACTGTCAGTCACGGGCCTTTAACTGATATGAACTTAAAAAACCCTATATTTTGTTTGAAGAATAAATAAACTGTGAAAGATAGACATTTCTAAACCAGTAGTTGTTGTCCAACCACACGGCGAAAATTGATGTCCCAAACCACAGTGTGACCATAGTTTCTACTCTTAAGCTCTGTTCATTTCTAAAGAAGACATCCAGAAGCCCACTGGGTGATATAAGAAGGCGTTGGCTGTTATGTGGCTCCAAAGTAGTGTGACTTGTAGTACTGTAGATTACCTGGAAACAGTTTTCATTTTATTTATTATACTTAATGTACATCACATTATTTTAATTTAGTTTTTTTTTTCGGTATTCATAAGTGTTGTGTGACCTGAAGCACCAAAGCAGCCCCAGATGATCACACTAACTGTTTTACTGTTTTACATCATGTTTTACTTTAAGCATGATGTTCCTTTTCTCTGAAATACTGTGTTTAAATTAGTCAGTCTGCAGAATTTTTTTTTTTCCAAAAGTCTTCGGGATTATCAAGATGATAACATGAAAATGTTATGTTATGTTTCTGAAAACATGAGCTGGGCTTTTGTGTTCGTTTTGGTCAATGAATTGAGGAAGATAAACTTTTCATTTCACCAGTGTGTTTTTTCTGACTAAAAACAATATTAACATTTTTGAAGAGACAGATCCAGAATCCTGACTTTCCGATTAAAGAATCTGTGGATGAAGCTAAAGAATTTGTTAACACGTGGGGCCTTCCAACCCCAGAGCTGGAGCTCATCGCCCAAGATTAATTGTCAAAAATACAAAAAGCAAAAAGCTGGTCAGCAACATGCCAGAAGGGTGTGAGTTCTGAAATGCCAACAAAGTGCTCCTATTTATTTCACGTCATTTTTAATACAATGTAAGTTGGAACAGATACATCACTTTGTTAATAATCCCTTGAAATAATCCTTTTACATTGTTCATTTTTCTTTTGAGGTATGCCTGTCTCATTTCCCCTCAGAAATAAACATCTTGGTTGAAATGAAATTATTTCAGTCTGCACATTGAGTTTGTATTTCCTGCCACATAAAGCAAAGAGAAGTTAAGCCGTTTAGTCACTGTTGAAATATGTTCCCCTTGTTTGAAGTTTTGACATTATCTTTAAGACTACTGCAGCTGTATAAACATTTTTACTCTTAGTAAAAGACAACATAAAAGTAAAATAAGCAAGGACAAGAGACATATTGAAATACATGTAAAGCAGATATCAAAATGACAGGTGTAAGAAAACAGCTTTTTGAAACAAATTATTGTAAGTGCTAAAGACTGCAAGCGGTTGTCCTCTCTCTCATGCTGTAATGAAAATACACTATCATTGTCAGTCACAGATGATATTGCTTCTGAAATTACTGTTCTTTGCTTTGGTCTTCCTTGTCTCACACCTCCTCTGTTTAATTTTCCAGTCCATACACCTCCTTATTTTAGCTTCTCAGATGATTTCCTTCAATTTATTCTTTTAAACGCCAATAACTTGTGCACTCTAGGGCGCCTTTGTATTAGTTTTCCATATCGCTGAAAAGTCTGATCAAATTTCAGTTATTATGTATAATCCGTGACGACACCTTTGCTCTGAACTGCATTTCACTTCTGCTTCCTTTGGTTGGCATTACATGCTGCTTGTCCTTCAGAGTGAAAAATCTATTGTAAAGACTGAAAGCATGCTTAATACAAAGCAAGTGTAAGATATCTGCACTTTGAGTGTGACTTATTTTCCGTTGTTTGCCCAGGTGAGGTTTTGGGTTAGAAAAGTAATTTTCTAAGACCGCCTGAAAGTTTGCTCACTGAATGAAGTTTGCGCTTAGTGACCTTAAAAAAAATTTTTTTTTATGTCACTAGGAAAGACAGTGACTTATTGACAAAGTAGAGAAATGACATTATTTTAACAACGTTACAATGGATTAACGACAAGTTTGTTATTGGCCGTCAATCAAAAATATCTGGTACAGCCCTGATTGTTCAGTACGGGCGGATCCAGAACAGATGCAAAGTTCTTTTATACCTGAACACATTCTGAATGTTTATGTGCTACTTTAAAAAAAATGACATTAAAATAAAACTGGGAGGACTCCCAGATCTCAATTAACTCTGCTGTTTTGGAACATTAGGATTTTCATGGGCCATAAGGTGGGCTGAACCAAAACTTTATGTGGCCGTACGCATCCTTCGGCATCCATACTATACTGCTTACTCCGCACTTAAATGAATAACTCGCCTGGAACTACGCTACCTCGAGGTGACTGTATCTCTGGTACTTCAGAAAAATCAGCTGATGTCCACCTGGCAACCTGCAGCATCCAATTAGCTGAGAAGAGGAGGAATCCTCTTAGATGAGAGAGGATTTTCCCAACAGCTGTGCTTGCTGCATTCAGGTACAGCTGGCATGCTAAAATACCCTTTACTTTTATGCATTTGAACCAATGTTTTTTTTCTAGAATCGTGCTACTCATGGTGGGAGCAACTTGAAGTATCTCTGGTATGTTTGTTTGAATTTGTCCTTTTTGTAGACTTAGGCTCATGATTTTTTTTTTTCTTGGTTGATGCATTGGTCTTTTAGACAATGATTCCCTCTGGCTTTAGATGCTGTGCAAGTAGAAACATTTTTCCTCTTACATTTTTATTCTTTCCTTAAAACCCGTTGCGATGCGCAACTTTGGCGACAAGACATTGTTTTTACAACTGGGAGAAGCTGATTAACATCTCTGAAGCACAAATCATTCCTGAACTACGACCATCTCCTCCATCGATCATAATGGCCAGAGTCTCTTTGCCAGGCTTTCTAAGCACACAGCCAGAGAGATTTAAAAAGGAGTGGCGAAAGCAAATTAGATAAAATGACTGTTTGCCATTAACTGATTGTGTCATCCTGGACATGCCACTGTAAAATAATATGGTCTCTGCTACCCGTGAATTGACCGATAGCATGTCATGACAGTCATGTGACTGTTACACAGCAGCAGTCTTCAGTGAGGCGCCTTCAGATTTTTTCCAAGACTGACTGCTACTGGGGATCATTTCTGCCCACAGAATCACAATCCACAACGACTCTTGAAAGATAACTGGATCATATGAGATACGACAACATTTAACTTCCCTTTGGTATAGATATCATATTTTTGATTTGAATTGAATGCACAGCATTTTTTTTTTAATCAGCCACTTATAAGACAGGATATAAAAAAGGCCTTTAAAAACATCCTTTATTTGCATAATTGAAATGTAAGAAAAACCATAAGCTGCCAGCTGAATTGGACAAAGAAGAATAAAAAAAAAGATCTCCGCTGCATATTTGAGTGTTTAAGTACAACTTATAATACCAATATCTGCGCAAGCATTTCTAAGCCAGATCTGACTTAGAATTATAACATTATCAAAACAACAGTAAACCCAAGCTTCTGGAAAAACTGTCAATTATCCCAAAACTAAAGACACATACCTAATGGCTGCTGTGCTGTTAAACCTGTAATATAACATAAACACTGTTTTATATTTTTGCATAGCACATATTAAGATTGTAAGGACTACTTTTTTTTTCTGGTGCAGTCTGGTTTATTTCAATTTTAAGAGATATTTCAAACCTCTAAGCACAAACATTTTTCATGGTTTCTGATCAAACTCTTGTGTAGGCAGAAAACTGCTGTGCTCGACATGTGGGAGGTCAAACAAACAAACGAACGAGAAGGGAGATGAATCTCAACAATATGCTAATGTGCGCAGAAATCTTGCGAAACAGTTTGGCTCAATGAAGTCCTCTTGTCATGTTTTATCATTGTTGACAAGGGAAGTTAAAATTAGCTGAATTACATCAGCTACAAGGAGAATTAAATAATTTCAAATGCTCAAAGAGTTTAGTCAGAGCAAGAATGAGAATGGCATGGGATAAGTTGGCTGGACTAATTAAGGACACCAGGGACATTTTTAAAAGCTTGATATTAATAAAAAGATCAACTTTACTAGTGTCAGTTCAAACTTAAAGGGACATTTTGAAGATGGTTTCCTCTGCTTCAACACAGATGTAGGCGCTATGATTATTGAGTTTATTCATTTTTTTTATCCTGATATGTCTGCAGTAATCCTCAGGTTTAGTCGTGTTTTATAAAAGAAAAAAAAAAACGACTCGACTCCCTTTGAATAAAAACGTAGTTTCTTTCATATCATTAGTGGTCTTTAAAAATCATGCATCAAACATCCTTAAAGCAGTGACATTTTCTTTGTAGGTTAATCTGGTGAAATTGGTGTGTCAAACAGCTTAGGTAGAAGCCTGCAGATGCTTCATAGGCAATGGAACATGAAAGATGGAATTCGACATCAGCACTACTTTGTGCGCCTATAAAACATTGGAGAAAATCCCTGTCAGTAGTCTCTGGCGTCTGATGCTTTCAGCAAGTCCTATTGTATGAGGTCTACCGTGAAGAGGATCAGTCATGCCTAAGCCCAGACACACAAAGGAAAATGGAGCAGTTGCACCAAATTTAGACGTGCTGCCAGATGTTGAGGTGAAAAAAAAACAAAAAAAAAAAAAACACTTCTCTTGTTCCCACTTTTATTGGCTGGGTATTAGAGCGAATTGGCTGTCATGCTTTCCATTCCACACTTAGACAAATGGGAACAGGGCAATAAAAGGTCTAATAACTTTCAGCTGGGGGCAAATGTTAATGGCAGTGGTCAAACTTTTAAGCTGGACAGCAAAGTCACAGGAAGCTTACTCATGCATTTAATAGGAGTGACAGTTTGACAGTCAAACAGCTTGCTTTCATTGTATTTAAAAATATATTTTACAGTGTCTACGGACGCATGGAAAGAGGTAGAATGACACATTTTCTCCCAAAAACACTGAACTCTGACTACAGGTGCCAACATTTCAAATAAATAAACCATTCTTTGTGACAAAATTGTTTTGCACTTATTGGCACTATTGTTGCCTCTGGCAAATTGGAGAGGAAAATCAATTTCAGCAATCATTGCTACATCCTTTATGGATGTACTCTCGCAAATGTTTTTGATAAACAAGAGTTACTAACGACTGGCATGTGTGATGAGTGTGCACATCCATACGTGGGTGTGTGGCTTCTGTTTTTGATGTATTCTGACAACTGTATGTGTTGAATTTTAAGACCTACATAAGCGCAGTAAAGCTTTGTTATTCTTAGAACAACTATGAAGAAAAAAAGACATCACAAAAAGATTAGTATGTTCTTGCATTTCTAATGATCAAATTCAGTCAGGTAAAAGTAAAACATCTTATGAAGGAGGAAGGACGATGCAGGTTGTGCTGAATTTTACCAGTTTCGCTAGTTTAAGCAAAACTTCAAAAGACATCCCAATAAAATAAAAATAAAAATCATAGCAAAATCTAGACTTATTTCATGTGACTGAGGTCAAACTGTTGTGTTCACAGCCAAACAGACTTTAAAAAGAAACTGGAAGAAGAGTTAAAAGGAAATAAACAATATAAAAAAAAATCTAAGAAAGAAGTGGCAAGCATTTTATCTTTGTACACAAATACGCTTCTAAAAGTTTCTTATTTTATATATAACTACACTACATATTTATCTTTAACCCCAGTACAGTGGATTTTGAAAGTGTAGGCCAAAAGAGGGACACAAAATAAAATCAGTGTAAAAAAAATGTAATGCTCTAATCTGTTGAACATGAGAACATAAGATCTGCAACCTGTCATTTCTTTTTAGTCATTTTATACTTTATACATTCTCAACCATGAAACTAAGCTGTTTTTGTACAGTGAACATTTAATCAGGGAAACTACATACAAAACCATAGAGATATTTGTTCAACAATTAGGTTACCTTTAGCTCTCCACTGGTTAAATAAACGATAAATGATTTCCTGAAGAGGTAGACTTGATAATATTTATGAATAATACATACTGATAAATCTATTACAAATTCCAAGTATTCAGCTGCAAACATCTGATGTTTGCAGCTGAATACTTGTGAATCAAGTAATAATGAAAAGTATGTGTAATACCGTCTTAAATTTTGTTTTGCTCTATGCTCAAAGTAAAGAAACATCCATTAACCAGCACCAGTGTGGGGAAAAATGGTTGTGATTCAAGATTTGGTGTTAAATTTCTCTCAGGTGAGTGAGACGGAGAGGAATATTACAGTCTATTTCAGTGTACACTATTTTTAAAAAAATCAAAAATACTTAGACTGATCAAAACTGAAGCCAGTAAACCAAAACTAAACGTGCATTCCCTAAGACCCAAATGAATTCTAATTGCTGATTTATTCTGTAGTTTATAATCTTTTCAGAGTACCGAAGGAGAGACTCACCCCCACAGCACCATTTGTGTTAGAACCAAACTGGCCTTTACACCACATTTGACAATCTTACAAAATGTGAAAAAAGTAAAATAAATATAAAAATATCCCAACAGCACACAAAACAAATACCATACATTTGACTTAAGATTTTCAAAAACTCTTTTGTTACCCCTCTATGTCATAAACTGAATATGGTATGCAATACACAGCCTAGTTACAATAAAGGAAGGCTAATAAGACCGACAATGCATAACCTTTCATACTCCCTAAACAGGAGTCTCCTTAGTAGATACTAATGCTCTTTCCTTTAACACTGTGGGGTTCTAAGACTTTCATTCTCTCACTAAAGACACACAGTCTTATTAAAGTGGGTAAAGATGCTGCAGGTTTTGATATGATACCATAAAAATTGTACATGATTGCTCTTTATTTTCCTCATGCCAACTGAACTGTTTTTAACCCTTAATGTGTCAAATGATTCTTTCATTCTGTGGGCCCTTGGTCAAGGTTAACATGGAGGTGAAATGCTCTATTGATGGACTTGATCTCACATGAAAATGGGGGGCTTATGTACTTATAAAATCTGAAGCCTTGCATCTCAATGCAGGCCTGAGCTGGATTTGGTTTGACACACTAACACACCAGTCAGTACAGATTAGGCACATTGATTTTAAAGAGGTTGATGCCACACACCTTTTACCAAAGCTAGCATGCTAATGAGAGCTCAATCAGCTACCTATATTACCCAAAATATATGTCTTTTTTTTTCAGCTCCAACAGGTAAAAGGTAATAAAATATAAATTATACAAAGTATCAATTGAACTGGTTGGAACTAACAATATTGTACTGTTGTGCTTGAATGATGACACCAGATAAACACATTTTAAATGTTTTGGAAATACCTAGTAGTTGCTTAGCAAAGCGAGTTCAAATTAAAGCCGGAAAAGACGTCAACAGTTGAAGGGCATGGGCATCAATTGTTAGTAAAACTGTCGATGATAGTGTTGTGGAAACAACAATAGTCTAGGAGAAGAAAAGGAATATTTTCTAAGAAAAAATATCTAAAACAAGTTAATGAAGTAGAGAATAAACTCTGGCCTACTTTTTAAAAAAAAAATGCATGACTCTTCATAAAAAGTCGGAACATTGTGAATAATGATGCTTTTCTACTGACCTATTTAGCTGAAGTTTGAGTGCACGCACATGCCTGCTTCAGTTTGTTTCAGTGCCATGTAATGCAAAGAAAATTTCATTAATGGAAAATGTTTCAGCATCTTCCAGAGGGTTTCTAGCTTTGGCCTGATTTCATCTTTGACTGAAATGAAGTCAAATATGTTATGAAATGTTCTGCATGTGGTTTGTGCGACAGATATAGTGCAACGTTGATCAACAGAGATCAATTTTGGCCTATTTATCCTTTATATCTTATGTTTATCTATTCTACTTTCCGTGATTATCGGTGATATTCTTGTTCTTTGCTCTTTCTTATTCTTTATGATGCATGTGTTTTTCTGTTGGTTTTTTTTTTTATGTTTTTTTTTTTTATGTTAATTTTATATCCACTCTCAGGCACAACAAAGATTTAGTCAAATCCTTGTTTTTGTGTTCAGACTCTGAAAGCTTCAATTTTTGCAAAATAATCCAGATTCTTTTGTGCTTCTGGTGAGCTTGGCTAATTCAAGAAGTATTTCTTAGCAATGCATCCATGCACTTGTGATAACTATTTACTCATTCAGGTTTGAACAAAAAAAAAAAAAATCATCCTTATTTGCTTGTTTGGTCGTTATGACTTAGTGTGGCAAGAACATTGACTGTATTGTTGACCAATTTGGGTGTGGGTAAAAGGCTTTGCAATTAGCTCACAAAGTTGAAATACAGTAAGTTTATCAGTTAGTCAATCTCTTCTTTGGACACTTTGGTTACCATTGCCTGACTGCGATTGGGACGATTGTAATTAATTGTTTTTGCATTCCATGCTATTATGTCAGCCCTAACCTTCAACTATATCTGCTGTTGATGTTTATGACCATTCTCTCCTCCACATCAAAACGTCTGTGGAGTGACGTTTTGATGATTAGAGTTATAAGGAAACATTTCCATCACCCATTAGTCTTCTTGTCTTCCCCACCTGAATACTTCTTATTACTTGTGAAATATGCCTGCAGTGTTCCTAAGAGTAAAAAAGTAAAAGAGAGTGTATAAGGGTGTAGGGGTGGCATCCAGGTACAGATGAGGTGAGCCTCCTCATCAGAGATTCCCTTGTTAGACTGGAGGCATCCCTGGTTTTTGCTGCTGGTTACTCTTGGAAACTACGACAGCCCTCGTCCTTGGCTCTTCTAGTCTGATTCAACTTGCAAGCGATTAAGGCTGGCTCTACTAACACGTTTTATTGTATCTCATTTTATCCTTCTCCTGGCCCTGCTGCTGTGCTTTTAAAAAATTTACAGATTTGTTGTCTTGTATGATTAAGTTGGAGAGTATTAAAATTCATGGGGACTTCAACATGTATACTGGTGTTGCCTCATCAGTAGCTGAAATTTGAATCTATCTTTGATTCTTTTGATTTTTTTTTCTGACATGTTTCTGGGCCAACCCATATAATAAAGGTCATGGCCTGGACCGTCTCCTTTGTATGAAGCCTTAACATTACCAATATATCTGTGTAGGATGTACAATTGAGAGATTATAATTGTTTCTTTGTTCACCTTAACTTTAAGTAAATACTCTTGAAATTAAAAACCCAGGGTTTCATAATAACTGAGAAATCTTCTGAAAGGTTCTTTGTCATGTTTGACAATTCTCTGCTTTCCGATGGAAATGATGTAAACACTATTATCCAGTGCTTCAACAGAAAATGCTCATCCATTCTAAATCAAGTGGCATCTATTAAAACAAGCGGTATATTACAGAAAAAGGTAAAAGGCCAGATCGAAACATGTTCTAGATCCATATCAAAAAACAAAAGAAATCCTAAAGTGTTGTTTGACGAAATCACCGCTATTGTGCCTCATGTTTCTGTATCCATTTCTGTTTACTCTGAATCATACGGCAACAAATTTATTTGATTTTTTTGTTGCAAAGATTAGAGAAATGAATGCCATTTTTCCACCCCCCCCAAAGCTATCTTGTTCTTCTAGTAAGGAACTGACTACTTATTCCTGGTACAATTTTACACCTGTGAGATATGCTGACATGGTTGCTGTTGTAGATAAAGTTAAGCCTTCTTCAAGCTTTTCAGGTGTTTTCCCTAACACGCTTTTTTCAGATTCGTTGATACTGTTGGCCGCTGGCTTATAATATGTTTCAATGTTTCCCTTTTGACCAGCATGTTCCCAAGCTATTTAACACATGGAACCAATCCTGAAAATGCTTCAAATTTCAGGCATATTTCCAAATTTCTTTTTATGCCAAAGCTTTTTGAGGAGGATGTTGCTTACCTTCTTACTGCCTTCATAGAGTAAAAATTATATGACCATTTACGATTTGTTTTTTGTGCTAAATGCATTCCACTACAAAAACATACCAGTGATATTTTGACAGGTTTTGGCAAATATAAAGTTCTGGTCTTATTTGACCCTTCCTCAGCTTTTGGGACAAGTCTGTTTCACAGAATCATTCTATTATGAGAAACAGATTGAGGGATGTGGTTGGGAAGTCTGGGTTTGATCGAAAGTGGTTTTCATCTTACATGCCTGTTAGGAGTTTTGGTGTGTCTGCAGGAAGAGCTTGTGGAGTTCCTCGTGGCTCTGTAATATGACCTATTTGTTTTTTTTAAAATGTATTCCTCTGTAAGCCAGGTAACTCAGCAGTTTAGCGATGCTTCTTATTTTTGGCTGATGATATTCAGCTGTACTTCTCATATGAGCTTCACAAACATTGTCTTTTATTAACTGCTTAGTAAACATTAAACAGTAGTTGAGTGACAACAGCTAAAGCCAGACAAAATGTTATATGTGACACTAATCAGCAACTGTGTGATTTGTGATGCTCCCAGGCGTGAGACCCCCCCTCCCCCAACCAACCAAAATTAAAGCTAATCCATTATGAATTACAACCAGAAAACAAATTGATAAAGTGTTATATTTCCAATAAAAAAAAACCCATCATGCTCCATTAAAAAAAAAAAAAAAGAAAGTACTTTGTTCCACCACCAAAAAAGGCAGCAAGAAAATTGTTTTGGAAAGGTCAAGATACAACAAAAAATAGATCAAAAAGAGCAATTTCTTGTAGCTAACCATCATACTTCAGTCTGTGTTGAGGAATAGAATATGATTCTTCAGGCAGACGTGGAAAATGGATGAAAACTTTCCTATTTATTTGCAGCTACTTTTACCATTAAAATATCAGACAGACTATGAGTAAAGATCAACTATGTGTGTTCATTCACACATGTAAGAAAATGAATAATTATTCCAGATTAATGATAAAATAAAGAAGGGTATATGTACACAATTTTAATTTCTTTCCCCTATATCTTTTTTGTTTGTATTTTTTATTTTTTTAACATTGTTTAGAGTTGAAAACATTCATAAAATATTCACAAATCCGCTTTGCTGGAACTTGTGACCCTGTTTTACGTGAACAAGAGAACACATTGCCCAAATAGCACTAGCTGTTAGATGCTCTTCAATAATATATCCAAGCTACAAGCACTCACTTAGCTTTAGTTTCATTCAGAGGATAATAAGAGCTGCTTCCCCACTTTACTCTGAGCTCTTTAGAGACATAGACAAAGGGTACATATTGTTTGAGTTGACAGCCAACAACATAATGTTGAAAAGCATTCTTCTAAGCTGACTCATAGTATAAAAACTTTACACCACATTCAATTATCTGTGGAAATGATGTCTATTCATATATATCCACTTAAGCAATCATTTGAAAATGTACATGATGTTGTACTTGTCATAACCGTGCGATCTTAAAGTTAAAGTGTGTGGAAACTTAACGAGACAATTTTGAGGAAAAACAGTCATCAATCATCTTAATTACATGATATAAATTCAGATTACAACAATATTTGGGGGCGGAGGGGAAGTTTTATTCCCATTGTTTGCTTGCTGTATTTGGCTGAGTGAACTGGAATAGATACACTAATCTTATCTCTGAGCACTGACTTGTTTGCTCAGACATGACTAAAATCTGCGATTAGCTATGGAGCTTGTTGTTTGGGCCATGTTGTGTCATATCTTATTTCAGTCACTCCCAGCCTGGATGCACTTGCGGGGAGCTGAAACTAGGAGGTCTCCTCATGGGCAGCAACAGTTTAAACACAGACTGTAGTTGTCATACCCCTGGTGTCATTTTTAATCAGACCGTGCTGTCATGCTCCATAACAACTGCAGAGACGCTGGCGTGATGGGCAGAGACCTGCTGCAAGAGCGATGACTCAGTGTCCACACAACAGCGCATGAAGATTCTGTTTTAGGATCTGTCGGTGTGGCAGCGATGGTCCAGTGTGCGGTTGGTAGGGGTGGAATCACACTGGGTGGTGGCAGCCTTGTTGGTGTCCTCGGCCAAAGATAAAGTTTGATGATACAGTTACAGTACATAAAGGCTCATCTAAACAAATGCATCTCATTTAAATGGCTAACCTTCTCTGGGGTCATTTATTGAATAGGTCTGCGTATTCACATGTGTGGCTTCTGTGAACAGCTTGTAAGACGAAAACATTAAAAATGAATACACGCTAAGAATATTCCCTTACTGGCATGTGGAACTTAAGAACACGCCAGCTGATATAAAATTAATGACAAGTGTTATCTGTTTGTGTTAGAAATAGTTTATCAGTTTATTATGGATATGCTGGTCCAGGAAGGGCTATTTGTATTGTTTCCAGTAAAACTGATTCAATCTGAATAACCACAACCATCATTAGAGGTATTTATATTTAAGTTTAGCTCCACCAGTGAGTAAACCTATCAGATGATACTGTATAAATCAGATCTTAAACACTGTAGCACATGTTCAGAAAGCAATTTGACTCTCTGCCCTCTAAATGCTATAATTATGTCTGTGGGTGTTGGGAGACAGAATCGCTCTTTACTTTTAATGTGAAATACAGAATTAAAAGACATTTAATTTTGGGGGTTATTGAGTATCAGCCATTATACTTAGCATATGCAATTTGTAAATATAATATAGAATGAGAAATTGTAACATCACTAACCATTTATTCTTCCTAAACGTTTTATTAAAATTTAATTGAAAGTGTTGGGTCAACTGTTGGTCATCATTCATCTTGTGTCACGTCCAGTGGAGAATAATGAGGGTGATAGATCTATGTGGGTGAACATTTCAGCTTAGACAAAGCGGGGAAAGTCTTTGTTGGTGCAAGAGTGTACGAAATGGCAAAAACTAAACAATATCTTTAAATATAGTGGTAGCTATAATGCCGGTTTTGTTTTTTCCTTGCGCTGTCATGACACATTTGTAAAGAATTTCCACAACAGAATGAGACTAATACTGCAAGAAATTTGTTTACATTTTTTTCCTTGTCACCAGGTCTCCAAAAATATACCATAGAAGAAAATGTTTTCATCCTCTTTTTATTTATTTATTTATTCTTATTTTATTTTAAAACCTAAAAATGGAAATAAAATGTTCTATTGTGGATTTTTATTTAAAAAAATGACAAGTTATTTTTCTAAAGAGTTGTGCAACTTTGGCAGCTCTAAGCAAATTTGATTTAACTGGATCATGGGTGGAAATTCCTCTTTGGATGGGAAAGATTGAAAATCCCTAGCCTACATTATTGCATAAAGAGCTTTGTTGGAGGCCTGCACCCTTCAATAGAAACAGTTTTATGTGGTGGTCTGGATAATGTGCCTCAAAGGCAACAAGTTCTCTGAATTCCCAAGACTCTAATCCCACGGAGCAACTGAAGGATGTCCTGGTCAAACAAGATCAAGCCATGAAGCCTCTGCCTCTCAGCTTACCAGACTTAAAACATCTGCTGTTAATATCTCGGTGTCATGTATCATAATAAACCTTCCAGGGGTCATTAGAGTTCATGCCTCAGTGAGTCAGAGTTGGAGACAGGTGGCCACAATGTTATGCCAGATGCGTGTATCTGCTTCGCATAAGTTATTTAAATCAACGCAAACAAAATGCATCCAGGTTCTGTGCTTGGAATTGCAACAGTTTACCTTGTGGGTGTGTGCAAGGACACGCAAACTCAAACAACAATGGCCTACCTTGAATTCTTCCAGGATTTTATACGTTTTCCCTCGGTACTCGCAAAAGTTTTTAACCTCCTTGCATTCGGGGCAGCATCCATTGTGCTCTACTTTCGTGCACTTCGGGTGCAGTTTCGGGCACTCGGGCTGGTCGCACACGGGCCCGTCCTCCGTGCACACGCACGGGCAGTTTGAGTGTCCCGGATAGAAACGCTCCCCGAGCTTGTACACGAACCCGCTGTCGTCCACGCACCCCTTCCCCCTGTAGTCGTCAAAGACGATGTTATCCGCGGCGGTCCGCTCTGCCTCGTCGGCGACGTAATCCTCGGGGTTGCCAACCGTGGCCGGAGACGCGACGCTCAGGGCCAGGAGGGGAAACAGGAGGAGGACGGAGGCGGCCGAGAGGAGAGGGCCCATCCTTCCCCGCGGCGTTAACATCCACATTCAACACGACTGCGTGGATGACATCTCTAAGCTCCGGGTATTCTCTCCGGATCCGACCAGGTCTTTATCATTGCCATCATCGTTATCGCTGCTGTCATCGTGTATCCGAAAGAGATGTTCTGCAGTGGAATAACAAAGAAATTAAATAAATAAATACACAGATAATAATCATGGCATGGGGTGGTGATTTCACTGCTGCTGTTTTGCGCATTCTCACAACCCTGTCTCACCTTGCGATGTACTTTTTTTTTTTTTTCTTGCAACAAGTTTTATCAAAGAGATTATTTTACAAGATGAAAAGCAGTTTTCGTTTCGGTTGTCTGGCAGCGTATACTGTTCAACAGGTTTGTTATAGTGCAGCAGCAGATGTAGGACCAAGAGCAGCAACAGAACAACAGAGGAAAGGGCTTGTGATATTCATTACTGAAGTGGGTGGAGTGTTTTATTTTCCAGATTCTGAAAAGGTCGACCAATTTGAGGTAAAAAAAAAATTGAGAACTTTATATAAAGGACCATAAACAACAGGTAGTTCCGTTTGTCACATTTAAAATGTATTTGCTCGTGTTAGCTTTTTATAGTAAACCAAATCAGTACTGCTGAGCATGCAGCCATACATTTTAAAAACCCACCACCCTCTTTATTTTTTTTATTTTATTTTTTTTTAATAAAGAAGCAGTAAAACTATCCCTGTGCATTTAGAGCTCCGTATTTTACAATGCCAGATGGATTTCAGGGACACCAGTGGCGCACTTTAAACGATAAGGCAAACTCACCGTGGTTAAAAGAAAAATAATAATAATAATCTTGATATCCTCTTTGTGTGAAGCCAAGAAAATCCAGAGCACGGATTGCTGGAACAGATCTCAGATAGTCGCCTTGCCCATTGGAAACTTCACTCTCATCCACGCATTAGATTCACAAGGCTCCCCGAAACACTATTGTTCCCCTCCTTCCTCGTGGGTTATGGGTTTAAAAGCAAGTAGTGATCAGCCTTTTTTTCCTTCGCTCTTTCCAAATGCAAAGACGGTGACATTCACGAAAAAGTAGATCTGTGTCATCATTACCCTCATCCGACTCACCTTTCTGAGACAATATCGCAGTTCACGTCCAATAGCATGCGGCACAGACGCACAGAGCTACAAAAAAATAATGATAAGAAAGGGAAAGAGAAAACTGCTTAAAATCCTCCTTATAGCGTTCCTTGAGAATCCAGAGTATAGTCAGTATATCCAAATGGTGCAGGTTGGTCAGCGGCTGTCGGTCTTGTTGCGCATATATGCGAGCGTACATCCAACGGTTGCATTGTAAAACAAAAATCCACTATGACTTAGACGAAAGATTATGCAAAAAGGGGGGGGAAGCAAAGCACTTCTGGATGAAGGCAGTCATTGGAGGATTTTGCAGTTGAGGTTTGCATTAATCGCCAGTAGGCGAGACTGAGGAGGGAGCGCTCCCGACTTTCAGAACCTTGGAGAGCGACCGTCTCCTGCGTCCTGCTCTGAGCAGAACAGAGCGCCCCCCAGCTCCGCTCCGTCCATCCCCTGTGTCACCCACAGTCACAACACTCACATCTCACAACCACAGAAAAAAACTACCACTACGTTTCTGGGGGATCGCCTTGCAAAACACAAGGACAAAAAAAAAGTCAGATAATAATAATAATAATAATAATAATAATAAAAGTCAGATTTCAACCGGTAGATTGAGCAGGTATAAACTACAGTTTGCGGATGCGTGTTAGTTCACTGTTGCTTCTGTGAACTGGTGCGCCTCGGTGCATGCTTGTCTCATAATGAGGTACTAACTACACTTATGTCTTCGTACACGCACTTGTGTGCATCTCTGCTCCTGTCTTCACACATGACCTGCAGCATGTTCCCCTGAGTCACCCATAATTTGCAGCACATTTTCACGGCGACCTATTTGTATTCTGCCGTGCATCACACAGAGGGGAGTCAGACTTTCTCTGCCCCCACAGCAAAAGAAGAAAAAATACAGTAAGATTCTGCGGCAACGTGGGCTTTGTTTTACAGGAGCTAACCCATAGGGGCCACTGCCTAACTGCGTTCAGCCCAAACACATCACTGAGAGAGAGAGAGAGAGAGAGAGAGAGAGAAAGAGAGAGAGAGAGAGAGCCCAGAGCACCATCAGTTAATTAAATATTCCTATGAGAAATCATGAATATTTAACTACTCCAAATATGTGGCCCAAAACGCCTCACAGGAGGGGAAACCTGCACAGCAAAAAGTATTCTGACTTCATACCGTGCCCAACTAAAGTTTTCACACCTTTTGAACTTTTTCACCTTTTAGCCACGTTACAACCTCAAATTTTAATACTGTATCAGTTTTACTGGGATTTTAAACACAGAAGAGTATAGAAAGTCGTAAGTAGAAAGAAAATTACAAAAAAAGACAAAAAGGAAAACAGAAGGGAACATATGGGTTAACGCTCTTATTTCCATACTGCTAAACAAACAAAAAATATTCTGTAGACCAAATTGTCTAAAGAAGTTTACTTCTATTAATCAGAGAAGAAGACAAGAAGCCCAATGAAACATTTGCTCAGATCAACAGCAGCTAAGATGGGGAAATCTATTAAGAACAACTATTAGACCATTCGAAGAACCTGACCTTTATGAAAGACCAGCAAGAAGAAAAGCATGATTTAAAAACTGATGTCCACATAAAAAATAACATAAAATAAAATAAATTAGCCTGATCTATTTTGCGAAGAAGACTGGGCAAAGAATCACTGTCGATCTGTTGATCTGCAAAGCTAGTAGAGATGTAACCTAAAAGATCCATCTGGCCGTAATGGTGCATATATGTTCAGTCCAAAATGCAGATTGCGATTATCCGATCTTGATTTGTGCTCACTACTTTTCTTTCCAATTAAATACATTGAACCGCGTGTTTGCAACATGACGAAATGTGAACGGAGATCAATGAGAAGACATTGTTACATTCAATTGTCACAGAGTAAATAATAATCAGAAAGACCAAATGAAAATGACAGGAAATCTTAAATTCTAGTTTGGACAGAGGGAAATCAGTTGGATGTCTTAAATATGTAGAACTTCTTGTGTTTAAGTAACTTTCTTCTCATCTGTATTTGAGTCTGAGCTGCAGAAACCCAGTCTACCCCCTGTTAATATTACTTAAGTACATGCCTCATTAGCTTCAGGCTTGGCAATACGCAACATCCAAATAAAACTCTTTCTAAAGAGTGTTGAAATAGCCAACTTCTGTCAGTGCAGCTCTCCATAATATTTCCTAATGATAGGGAAGCAAAAGGCTTGAAAATGATTCATAATATATACTGTCTACGATTGCAATGATTAGATCAAGTAACAGCTTCTGGGCGCTGCACTCAGTCACTCAGGGTGTGAGACGGCGCGGGCGGATCCATTGACAGGGATTGTGCGAGGTTAGTTATCTCTAAAATGTTGGCAGGTCTTTGAAATGCAGATAACGGCAAAGCTGCGATCACAAAAAAATAAATAAATAAATAAAATAAAAAATAAAAAACCTGTGGCAGGTGGGAACTTGTCAAACTCAAGGTAACAAGGGCAAAGTGGATAAGAACTGTGACAGCAGAACCGTTTAACAGGCAAACGCGCATAACAGGCAAAAGGACCATTTGAGGGGCACAATTAACGTTTCCCTTATTCCAAAAGCAGGAAAGGGGAAGGCAATGTTTAATATGATTCTTTTGATTCTATCTTCTGATAATTTTTTTTTAGAATCAATTTATATTTGCCTTCACTAAATGTGTGTGAAGACAGTATATCCCTGACTATATTTAGCCTTTTTCTAATTCAGACTTTTTTTTTTTTTTTTTTTGGAATAGAGATTGGAATTTGGAGTCATGCTAGAGCTATATGGGTCTGAACATAAGTAAAAAAAAAAGTGCAAGCAACACCAAATAATATATTTTTTTGTTCTTTAACAATGTCAAAGGCATCCACTATTATCCAGAATGCAACAATATACTATGCAGTTGTGTAATACACCATGTCCTTAACTATGCAGAGCAATACCTCTTCCCTCCTGTATTCTCAGTACAGAGACATCTTGTGTGTTGACCTGGTTCTAAAGAAAAAAAAGAAAAAAAGGGAACACTTATGGCTTGGGAAGCCTGTCATCTTCTTTCCTCTCACCGCCCTTTTGCAATAGAGCCACCACAAGTGTGTGTATATATATATCATTTATTAAATCTGACATTGCACTTGGGTAAATGTTGGATCCTAATGTGAGATGTGTTGTCTGAGACAGCCGGCCAGCCACTTCAGCACGCCATGGTCCATTAGGCCTTCACTCTGGCTCACGCAAAACATGGAGTGGCTAATACAAAGCATCAGCAGAACCAAGAAATGTACTAAGGCAGCCACTTCTACCAGCACACAACCTATGTTGTAACTGCTGGCTGAGAAGGCGAAAGTCTTGCTGGTGTGACATGGCTTTCCTGTGAGATTTTCTTGAGCGGCATAACAGAGTTGTTTACATCTTGGGCTTATTTAATGTGAAGCAAACGAGTGCCAGCAAACAAGAATAGGTTCCAATTCAATCAGCTAATGGAAAGGCAGCTCTTTACTCTCCCCGCCACCCCCCAACCCCCTACTGCCACCTCCTGCCTGCCACCATCTCAGTTCTCCCAAAGCAACACATTCAGTACACTCTGAGTATGTACCGAGCAGTATAATGGTTTAGCCATTAGGGCCGCATTTAAAGCCCGCCAGCAGGTCCCAGGCATTATATTTGGATGTGGCCATTCATGCTAACTTATTAAGCTGAATACATGGGAGGGAGGAAGCTGAGCGAGAAAGTGTGAGAGCGGAAAACACACAAGTAGGAACTAGCAGCAGGGGAGAAAACCTAAGATAAATCAAGGCTGTTGCGCCTAGCATCTGTATTTTCCCCTTTGCGAAGAAATAAGAGTTGTGCATGAGAACGTCGAGGCTTTTTTTTGATTAAGGTCTCAGTTGGAAATGTAATCCTTAAAAATTTAATGAATTTGACATGTAATATTTCAGTGGGTTTTATGTTTAATGGCTCAAAACTGATGATAGGAGTAAAATTGGACTTTTAAAAATGTAATCCATGGATAGAGCTCCTGCAATCCCCAGACGATTAAACTGAATAACAATACAAATCCACATCTTTCTCTGATCCACGCCTTAGCTCAAAAAGGGTCTTCCGGAGCTCGAGTCGTAAATCAGTGTAGTCACCGTATTATCATGAAAATATTAGCTCACATATCAGCTTCCCCACCTCTCTCACATACCTAAAGTATGCATAATAATAGTATTATTAAATAACTGGCAGTAAGATTTGAATAAGAAGCTGCAGCTGAATTATGTTGTGTCCGAAGTGGTTCAGGAATGTTTAAAACTAATTAGATTTGAGATCCCCAGTTACTTGGGTACTATGTGCTGTGTGAATTGCACGCTATGAGGCTTTCAGGTTGAGTCTGAGAGTGCATCCTCATTGTTTCACTCATCCTCTTTACCCCCGTAGTCCTATAAACCACATCCTATATTACACACCGCACTGATTCAGACACTAAAATAGTCCTACTATGGCAAGGACGAGGAGATTCATTGGCTTTTGGGGATGAGATCGCTCTGTGGCAATGGTGGATTAGGGAGAAAATGCATGTGCTGGTTTCAGTTTGCTGGTGGATTGTGGGTCTCCCTGTGATGCTTATTATCCCAGCTGTGTGTAACAGTGCCCCTGTGGGTGCTGGCATTTTCCACCGAGTTAGAATAAGAGCTCTTTTCTCTTCCCAGAGGGGACCTGTAGAGGCTCTCTGATTCTCTTTCTCCCAAGGCTGACGATGCTTCAGCAGCTTCAGGAAGGCACTCAGCATGGAGACTCTGCCGCTGTGGTTGGTTGCCTTTTAATGACTCTGCTGGTTTAGACATGCAAATAGCACTGAAGTGGAGAGAGGGCCTGAAGGGACACTGCGGTATGTGAATAAAATGCAATATTCCAAGTTTTAAGGCTTTAGTATAGGACTGATTCATGAGGGTGAATGAATGGAATATCTTTATTGAATGCCAACAAAAGTAGTGCTCATCATGAATGGTATCGTACCATAATTATTCCATCAACCTACAAGGGGTAGTCATCACCTTCGTCTCATGCAATATTTTCATGCTCTTAAAGGGGCAGTCCAGAAATTTGAAATAAAATATCATGCTGGTTAATATCAAACTTGCAGTGAAGAACTCTTCATTTAGTTTACATTCATATTAGTCATACCTGAGCAAACATCTAGCTGGAAAGGGTCCAAGATTATTGAAATATTAAAATAACTTCCTTTCTCAGAAATGTCATATCAGTTTATTCAAATGTTATTTTATGAACCTTAAAATAGTTGCCGTGTTTGTCTTACCTACAGGTATGCTGATGATTAATTACATAGGGAATTATTGTTGAAGGTCTTCACCATTATCGATCTTTCTGTGTGAAACATGCACTGAGAACATAACATGAAGCATATCTATCAAAAGAAACACACCAAATACACTGTTTCACTTGCATTTCAAACACCTACTGACTGGAAATAGTTCACATGTTCTTAGTATGTATTTCACACGTCAAAATTGCTCCTACTTTCATTTTTCATATCAATAGTCATTGGTGTCTATTAGAGAATTAGTTGTTTTTAGATCGCAGCTTCAGCCAATCTGAAATATAGCAAATTAAGATGCCAAGAAATGTACAGGGAACAGAAAAGTATCTATCTGCATTTCACTGACATTTCTAGAACTGTTGTTCAATCATGAGCTACCCAAGTAAAAAAACAAAAACAAAACAAAAAAAAAAACACTTAAAATCATTTTACATTTATGTTTAAGCAGCACTTGCGAGGTCTAAACTTTCTAAAGATGGATTCATGCTGAACAGATGCTATTACCTGCAAAAACGCAATTCTGTAGCTGACTCCATTACAATATAAGTACATGTACTTCATATTGTACCTCTGTTTATCAAACTGCAAGACAATTAATCTATATAAAACATTTGAAAAATAAAACTAACATAAAAAGCTACAACACCAAAACAATGACATAAGTTAAGACTGGTTGAAAACAATCTGTAAATCATAAAAAGAAGCCCTGCTGAAGATGCTATTGTAGAATCCAGCTCTGTGGGTTTTTCAGTGTTTCCAGCTGCTCTCAGGTCTGTTGGATTCCTTCAGCAGCCCAGGGCACAAAAGCTAAGAACTGCCTCACCAAAGATTTTAGTTTTGCACTTTAGGAGAACTAACAGCTGTGTGCAAGAGGTCTTCAGAGGCCAAACTCATTCATACCCTGCAAGCATGTTAGACATGCTTTGTACTGGCAGAAAATAGCACAAAGGCATGCCGGTAAAACCACCGCACGAAAAACGAAAAACATGTTTAAAATGTTCTCTGATCAGTTTAACTACGCAGGAGGTTGAGAATGGTTCTTTGGAAAATATATATATATATTTTTTGTTCTTTTTCCACTAAAAGAAAACAAAAAAGAAATAGCAAATAACACATTAAGACAGCAAAATAAAAATTTTTTTTGAAATTTTTAGAATCTATTATAAAAACAGTTGCGATATGTTATTTTAAAAATTATGGTTTCCCAAAATAACATTTCACAAGAACGTTATTCTCTGTTTTTGATGGGGCTTTTAAACAACAGACTGAAAAAAAAACTATCTGGGATACTCTGTTGCAGACCTTGGAGAATGTAATCTTTCCCAGGAAGGAGGACAAAGAGTTGAACAGTAAATATCTAACTATCCCTGCATGACTTGTTATGATTGATGGCATATTTATCTCAGAAAAGGTCAAATGTAAATGTTAAATGGAAACAGTACGCTAAAACTGTACCACACACTGAAAACTGTGCACACTTTTATTTATTATATTCACACAAGATGCCAGTTAATTGGGTGTAGATTTGGTTCTGGTGTTTACCAAACAACAAGGGTTCCTAGTTGCTGTGTTACAGTAATTACTTTCTGCAGGCGTCACATAATTGTGCTCTGAGTCAGTCTTACATTGACAACATGGTTTGAGACAATACCAGCTTCCTCTTTTTCGATGCCTTTCTGAGGAGGCACAAGTCAATGTATGGTGATTCCTGTCTTCCTCAGTTACCCTGATTGCCAGTTCATTCGAGGGGTGTCGGTCATGAGGGTAATTTAGTCACATCTGATCATCATCATTTACCACAGACAAAGAAAGCAAACCACTGAATGATAAGCTTTGTGCAACTGCTTATATTTCTTGTTTTCACAAACAAGTTTACAAAAAGGTCTGAAATGAAAAAAAAGAGATTCTAATTAAGGGCAAAGCATTAATAGCAATTTTCTATAAGATTCAGAATGTGTATGCATAGGAGAGAACTCCAAATCAATGTCAAGTAATTCAAAACTAGGTAAAGTATTGGAACTTTCAGTTGATACATTTTATGTTTGCATTCAGCTATTTGGTGTATTAATGTGTATTGAAAATGTCATTTGTAAAAGTTCTCTTTCAGCATCTTGTACTTACATTTTCTGCTTTCTGCTATGCTTTCTGTTCATTCTTGTTTTGGGGCCTTGTTTTGGTTTCTTGTTTTGTCTTGTACCTTCACCTGTGATTCCTGTAATATTTCTGCTTGTTTCTCTGTGTCCCAGTTTTTTTCTTCTACTGGTTCATTCTCCTCTCTTTTGTCTGTAATTTGCCCCTCACTTGAATTTTTCTTCAGTTTCTTTTGCCCATCCTCATAGTTTTTCTTGTTAGTCTTTCTTTTTTGGGGGTTCCCAAAAGGAATGATAAGTTACAGTTGGGACTGTGCTTTCATTTAATAAATTATTGCTAAATATGGGTTTTTCAAATACTACAGATGCTATTTCAATCTTCCTCTTTGAAATTATACAAACATTTCAAACATTTCACAGACCTGATGTGCAATGCTGATTTTAAAAGTTTAGATGTTAATTCACTGTCAAACATGTTTGATAAATGTTTGTTGTTTGGTTCACTATTTACTAAAATAAATTCCTATTTTGTCACACAATTGACATGGAAATAAATCCTAGTTCCTATGCATTTATCATATTTCTCCCAACATTTCTTGTAATAGATTATTGTTTGTAGATAATAATTTTCTGCAATTGGAAATTACTGTGATGGTTTTGACAATGGGCTACCAACATTTTTTTTTTTTTTTACCCACAATCCAACATTGCCACTCTGCAGTAGTTGCAGATATGTCATATCTCCACGTGTCCATTAGTAGAGCCATAAACATTTCTGGTTGTCCAGGACTGAAACTAATACAGCAATTAAAGATTGCGCCAAAGTTTCTGTAGAGCCTGACAGCATGCTGGGTCCTTTGACTTTTCAAGTTGTCATAGAAACTTCCTGGTAATATTCATTGTTCACACCCTGAAATAGCTGCCCACCTGTGTTTTAGATCTCTGTAACGTAGAGCCTTTGTGTAACTGTTGTCTGTTGCATCATTTAAAGGGAAAGGTCACGAGGCTCTAATTAGTACTATTTTATGAGTTGGTGCATGTCTTCTGGTTCCTGCTGGACCTGTGTTTCCACTCATACCACAGGGTTTTTTCTAACCTTTGCAGTGATCAAAGGCTAAGACCGCTCCATTGCTGCAGGGCGTTTTTACGCTGTGGCCTGAACTGAATTCTTATTGTATTATTTTTTGGGGGGGGCCTCTATTCTTGGTCCTTCATCTTTTTTATGAACTTAGATGATGTTGCACTATTTTTAACAGCATTATTGTACTGTTTGGTCCCTGAAAGCCCACATGCATTGTGGGGAAGATCATATTTATGCACTACATATTAAATATAAATATAAAATAAATCATTGATGATTGACATCTAACCTAATCCCCTAAACTGAACTGATATTACAGTAACGACATTTTTACACATTTTTGCATACTTTACAAATTGCAGGCACCCCCAAGTGACTGTCACAGGATATTCAAGGATTCCTAAAACATGCACGAATGAGTCAAAGCAACACTCTGGGTATGTATTTGATGAGGGAATAACATTTATAACATTACAAAAAGGTCCAAAAAGTTGATTTTAAATAATATCTGCAGTGGTCCCCTCTCTGTTGGAGTTAAGTAATCTTGGTCTATTCAGGTTTGTTTGATTTTTTTTTTTGTGTTTTTCCCATGTTTGTTTTTCTACATATTCTAGTGTTTTGGTTTGTTGTGTTCCCCTGTGGTTACTCAGTACTGTTAGTGCCTTGGGTTTTTGTATTCTCCCATAGCTGTTGCTTATCTGTGCCTTTACTCCGCAGTATAGCATTCTGCAATTATACTCCGTGGTTTAATCACTTCTTTGTCAGATCATCTGTTGCTGTCACCTCTGAAAGCCTAATCCCTGGAGTTCTACTTATCATTAAAAGGAGTCTTCCTCTTTCGTCTGCGTTCTTCCTCTCTCCATTTGGATTTCCAACCACACAAAAATATACACAAAGATCACATGTGGAGGTTCCTCAAAACTCCTCTCTCTGTATCACTTTTATTCCGTATCGCTCAGTTTACCCAGTGATAAACATTTTAAGGTTTAAAGTTTAAAGATTTCTTTGCACCCAGAGGTAGATTTCCGTTGTGTCTTTTTCTTTTTGCAGCAGAATTAATATCCACCAAAGTTCTGCACAATGTTACAGATGCAGACAGGTGGTTTAAGAAAATTACCAAAAGGAAAGATTTACTGTACACGGCCCCCCTGAAACCTCCCGCTTTCTGGCGCTCACAGACTTATTCTCAAGGGATCTCACCACAGGGGATTTTTTTTTTCGCCTCTCCCTGTCATTTTCATTACATACTTCGTCATCAGCTTTCTTTCTTCCATCTATCACTGATTCCAAGAGATGTCGTAGTGGGAATAGTAACCCACTGAGGGGCTGGCATCAGTGATGCAGATGGCAGAGTGTTGATTGGTGCGCTACACTAATAGGACCAGGTGTTTCACTGACAGAAACATGCATTTATAAAAGAATTGTGGATGAAATGCAAACTCATTTAACCAAGTATGTGAAAGGTGCAGCAGGCCTAACATCTGGTGTGCTTTTAATATTCATGCCCTTCTAGATTTTGTATAGTACTTTTATCAAGATAAACATACAGAGTGTTTCAGTTGTTGACTAATTGGCTGGTAAGAACAAATACCCAAAAGCAGTGACAAATAAATCATTATCCTGAAAGTCAAACTCTGTGTTCAGAACAATGAGGGTAATTGTTTTAAAATCTCAATAATTGCTACATGTTTGCACAATCATGTAATGCTTAATTTGGATGCCTTTCGTAGAACATTTGCCAAATAGTTTGTCCCTTTCATCCACAATTTCTCATTAATTCTGTTATTTCACTCATTATAATTACACAGATGTGTGTGTGTGTGTGAATGTGTAGGTGTGTGTGCACGTGTGTGTGTGTGTGTGTGTGATTTTTTTCAGTGTACAACAAATAACATTTACATGGCATTAACCTAGGAAGGTGAATCTGCAGGAAAGGTATCTCCTATTTAAAGTTTTTTTGTCACTGTGATCCACAGTAAATGGCAGAATAGGGCAAATGAAAAGCGAGGTTTAAAACTGATAAAGGATTCTAAAATCTTTTTGTTGTTGGTTTGTATTTCAGACCATCTAGCTTATCTGACTGAATGTATTTGAAATGAAGAGTTTTACTATTCAGTAGAACTTCCAGAGAAGTACAGTGGTCAGTATTCTGAATAAGTTTTTTACCCTCAGATCAAAGATAAAGGTCTAAATGGAAGTTATACTGCAAGATTTTAACAGTGTCCACTGAAGCACATTGTGACCTTTATGGCTGTAAAATGGTTAGTTTCTTGGGGAAAACTTCAATATAGATTGTGTTCTAATACTACCAATCTGACAGTTTGATTTTCCTATTGGGGTTTTTCAAGTTGACGGTGATTAACAGTTAATGCTTCTGCAAAGACCTCAGGGGAGAGTTACAGTGTATCATGATGATTTATTCAGTGACTATATGAGTCACTAACCTCTTGACATTTGCTACTAAAATGAAGAGCAGTACATAATCCTTCAACATGCATTTACCCGAGCATGAGTCAGAAGGCACAAGTTGAGTGTGTGGTCTTCATACAAATAAGACACCATCTTGAAGATAGACTGATATCGGTTTGTACTGTTTATATATTTCCAAAAAGTACATGATTGCTTGGGGATTACCTGACATGGATGTGCTTGTAAAATATCAGGTTAAAAAATTGAAAAAAAATAAATAAATCTGTCGAAACAAATATCAAATTGTATTTGTCTAACCATCATAATGACACAGTACACCGTTTTTTTTTGTTTTTTTACTTTTTATGCTGCAAGGTCATAAGAGTAACAAAATTCGATTTAATTTTGGAGTAGACATCTGCCCTAATTTGCATCACCATTATTTTCCAAATTAATTCTTCATGCCTACTTTGCATTCCAGTGGTCTTGTGTTTGTTCTTAATAAATTAATGTGGAATCGTTAAAAAGCCGCTAACATGAGGTCTGCTTGTGAACAGGGCCGGTCAAATGTTTTGAAGACGGTTTTAAATGATTATCAGTGTTCAGAAACAGGCTGTTTAAGTATTAACAGTGTTTTTTACCCAAAAGTTAAGAATGTTTTCAGCGCCCCTTCATCACGAGAGTAATGGAAAGAAATGAATTATGCATCATTAAAATAAACGTATTGTTTAAAAAAAAAAAAACAAAACATTATAAGCTGTCCTTCCATCAAGCACTTTCATACTGTTACAAAATATTGAATCAAAGCTATTAAAAATATCTTAGTTTTGAAGGGAAAAGTTGTAAAACAGCATTTATATTTTGTGCAAAAACTGAATGCCCCAAAATTTGGAATGCTGATGTGGTAGCACACCAAGGTAATTAAATTAAGCTAATTTATTACCGCAGCTTAGTTTAGAACTTTTTGCTGCATGCTAATTTCCATCTTATAAACTCATAATTATAACTTTTAAAATAAGATTTCTGCTTTACAGCTGCCTTGCTAGAATCGTTGTCAAAGACGTCGACACAACCTTTTGTAATTTCTGCTGGAGCTTTTGAATTTATATTTGTTGCCATTTTTATTCTTCGGACTAAAACAAGGTGTTGATGTCAGATGATAGTTTATCTAAAATGCAAAAACTTGTATTGGATATTTTTGTATTATGTCCTGTGGTATTATTTTACATGTCCTGTTTTTTTGTCAGGTACTTCACTGAAAACCATTTTTAGCTATTAGCACCGGCCATGTAATTTAATATGTGCTATATTTTTTGATTTTACATATTCTAAATAAACATAGACTGGAAAAAAAAATAGCACCTCATCCTAAGCTTTTTGTCAAAAAAAAGCCCTATTTTGTTGATCACGCTTGATTTGTAAAAGCAACAAAAAGGTTGAAACATTCTTCATTGGACACTGTATAATGATTTTATATTTTCCTGATTCAGCCACTTGATGTGAATAATCACAAAATGAATAGAAGCCCAATCCCCAAGTGAGCCATCTTATTCTTAGGCAGTAAAGCTTTCCCATAATTCTTCTGTTACAGGTTGAAATAAGATCAGACCCAAACAAATGTGGTTTGCCAGAGGTTAATCTACGCTGGACTAATTGAGCCCACAACATAATAAAAGCCCCAAACGTGTCAATGCAACAAGAAATGTGCCGGGATTTGCTTCTTTTTTCCCCTTCTGCATAGTTTCCTCATGAGATCCTGATTTGTTTATTGTTTCTCTATAATCTTAACAGTCTTTGTTAGAACACCCTTTTTCCTAAATTGAACTCGGGTCTATGAGTTATACACCTGTCATGACCAGGCCAGTCCTGATGGACAGGAAACTCAGTCATTGATTTCATTGGATGAGGCGATAACTTAAACTGTTCACTGAAGGCAAGCTCAGACAGGCCAAACATGTTTTGGTTTTAGTTGAATATTTATTTGTGGGTGATGCTCAAAAAAGACACAGTTGCAGCTAAATGCCACATCTAGTGTTAAATATATCATCCCTATAAAGACGAATCCTGCTTGAAAACAAAAAAAAAGAAACATATTATGACCTTCTGTGAACTGGTGCACTGGTAAAGTGAGATTTATTGTCATATTTATTGTTGGTTAATAGAAGTTTATGGTCATGTTCAAAATCTAGAAATTTATTCCGTACCAAATGAATTAGGAAAGGCTCTCTGCAGTGCTTTGAGGTAACTCCATTAGCTTCAGAGGTTCAGTCTATATTTGTGAAGGGAAGACAGGGCTGGGAAAGTGACTTAGCTTGTTAGAGCAGCTGCCTACCTCTCTGGTGCATTTACATGCATAATACATCCTTGGCCCATCTTTCATTCCCTTGTCTAAATAGGAAGCTTGGCCTCATGACACACAGAGCAGCATGGGAACAGGCTGAGCTGGCAGGCCTTGGCAGTGGACACCTTGGATCCATCTAATATATGCCTGAACTCTGCTCCTGTCAACTTTGCTAAGCCTCTCAGGTAGGGGATGAAATATATCAAGAGGCTGACGTTCAATAATTTAAACATACAGTGCATTAAATAGAGAATATACAACATTAAAACCTGTTTTCTGCATTACTCTATGTTGAATAAAAATGATTTGTGTTCAATAAGGAGTTATGGTTTAATAATGCTGATCATTTAACAGTTTGCTGCAACAGTAACCATGGTTATCGTTATAATACAAGACAAACCGGAATAAGTATTGGAATAAGATCTGAAACTGTCAGCGAAGTAAAAGATAGTAGACCAGGAGCCAAGATATCCACTTATGAAATAACTCAGCCTAAGCATAGAGCTATTAAGGAAGCACTGCCCTTAATTAGATGAAGACATAAACTCTTTAGATGAGTCGATAAGAAGCAGGCAACTAATGCGATCTCCAGCAGATTGAAAAGCATTTAAGGCAAAGTGCCGTTGACTGCTCAAATGGGATTGAAGCCACTGCTTCGTACCATCAGCATTTAGCGGTTCTATCCCCGGCACTGTGGCTGACACAAGAAAAAAATTACTGACCCACAGAAAAAAAAAAAAAAAAAAGTTTATTGATGGGAAAAGGTGGCCTTTCGGTAAATGGGTTTATTCTTTGATCAGTACCACTGAGAAATACAGCAAACAACACATCGCATCTTGTGGTATAATCTTTGACACTTAATTCCAGTTATGTTAACTAAAGCCACTTCAACCGGTTCTGCCCCAAAGCGCCACGGCCAAATTCATCTCCAAAGCAGATCCTGCGCGGCTCTGTGTGACTCTTCTCCATTTTTCCTTCTCACTTCAGGAGTAGCACAAGCCACGTCAAGCCATGTTTTGCGCAGAAATGATTTGGTTGACGGCAGACTGCATTCGTTGATTGGTGTTTTATGAAGTAGAGTGAAAAGGTGAAGCTGTCTGCCTGTCCACTCACAATCCACTTTATTCTAAACACCTGTTTTATTACTTATTAATGTAATGACTTAACCAATATCACAGCAGGAACTGGATCCACTGGACATCTTTATGTGATCAAGACTATTTCCTAACATTCATTCATAGTACCAGAATGGAGATGAAGGAAGATTTATGTTGCACTGAGCTTGCTTTACTGCAGTTGTTGGTTCCACATTTACTTATCTACTGGGCTTTTCAAATAGCTACTCAAGTTTACAGGACATGATCAGAAAGATATATGATAAACAGCATTTGTGTTGCAGAAAAACATCCTGCTGATGTCAGAGGTCAAATGAGAAAGGACAGACGGAAATCTCTGAACGCACAACACATAAAACACGAAAGCAAATGGACTACAGTCAATGGAGACCAAACCAGCATACCATAATTGGACAATAACAAACCAGGAAAAAGGTTCCTGGTCTGTGCAGCAGCAGTAATTTAATGGTATGGTCAGACCTTGAAAGCTTGAATCCATCCTCCCTTGGATCAATGTTTCAGACTTCTAGAGGTGCTGTTACTATGTAACAGCATAGTAACAGCCCTTGATGGTACATCCCTCCATGCTACACTGGCTAGTCTGCCAAAGCTCAATAATAATTTTCTTGGCACACTTTAGGCTCCTTAGTAAAAAGTCAGCATCTGTATATCACCACCGCCAACATATCATTACCAAACATGTTCAGCCTTTTATCACCACAATGTTTAAACAATCTGATGATCACTTTAAGTTTTAAATCTTACAAAGGTCAACTTGTCTTGGGATGTTTGGGGTACCTTGCTGAATTAGTACTATGTATTCATAGGGCAGTTCAGAAGACAGAAAGGGGTTCATTACTATAATCCTTTTTAGCCATTTCTAGAAATATTTATTTCAGTGAAAAGTGTGGTAGTGCTCTTCAAATTAGTAAAACTAATTCATCATAAAAATATTTTTACAATATGATTAATACCAAATTTATTGATATAAGTGATCAAGACCAACTGCAACTGCATGAAAACCTGCAGCAGTATTGATGCAGCAACTCATGAAAAACGTTGGGTAATATTTTCTCCTCCACGATCAAGGATGGTACATCCCTCCATGCTACACTGGCTAGTCTGCCAAAGCTCAATAATAAGCCTGTCAGCTTGATTTAAAAAGCCTAAGGCAGCATTATGAGAGACAACATCAGATTCACAATAATTCATAAATCTCAAGCAATAAATAAAGGATAAATCAATAGAGGTGTGAGCCTAAGCTGTTTTCAGTTTCCTTTCCGTCCGTGTCATAGCTCAAAGGAACGACACAATTTGATTGTAGAGGTATTGCCACATATTTCACTATGCACTTGTTGATAGCGCGATGAGACCTACAGTATTCTGTTTGAGAGCAAAGACATTTTTGAATCTGTGAATGCAATTGGAGATGCGTTAATTTCAACTCTAAGTCAGGCCTTCCATAGGTTATACAACTATTCACTTAGGTAATATTTTTTATATAGATCTGTCATTTTACAGATTAGTAGATGAACTGTACAAAACTAATTTGAAGTCAAATCAACATGATTCTGTCCGCCTTTCTGTCTATAGATCAGCTGATCTGATGGAAAACCAATAACCTCGAGTCGACTTTGCCAAAAAAAGATGCTTGAGCTTTCAGAGTTATGTCGCAGTTCTGGGGTTTTTGGCTTTTGGTTTGACTGATCTTGTTGCATTCCCTTTCCTGAATATTTATTTCATTTGTTTTTTTTGTTTTGTTTTGTTTTTTAAGCAGTGGTACTATGTTTCTACCTCAGTTCAGTTCTTGCCATATTCTATTCACCTCTCTTTATTAATTATTGCTCAAAAGGTCTTGGTATATAAGTTTATTCCTTTGAATTTAGTTTCTTAGTTTATTCTTGCATTTTGTTCTTTGTGCATTTCTGTTTAGTTTTCTCAGATTTGTCCTAGTATATGTCAGTTTTTAACTCATGACATTCTCCTGCGCTGCCTCATATGAGCTCTTTATTTTTTGCTGTTCTGCACTGAATTCTCAATTTCCCTGATTTACAGATAGTCCCTTTTTCTGTTTTTCTGTAAAATTCTCACTAATGCCTCTCATTAGTGACTGTCAGCTCATCGGCTTTGTCTCTTCACCACGAAGCTCGACAGGTTGCTGGAATCCTTCTGTGTGAGAACAGAATGCTCTGGTGATGGACTGGGAGCGAACAGACGTGATTTTATCACTTGTTCAGTATTGAAGTTTAAGGGGAGCATATTGATGGAGAAACACAAACTAACTTAACTCCTGTTGCAACACTAGAAAACGCCCCAGTACGCAACGCACGCTGAAAAAAAAAAGACCTTTTGCTGAGGAGTAAAATTTAGAAATGGTGGCTCTGCGAACCGGTTGATACCGGCCTACTTAACCCACAGCTCTTAGCAAATCAAATGATTAATTTAAAACCAGATGTCAATAACCACCCACAAAATCCATGCATACAAATGACAATGATACATAAATCAAGTCAGGTATAATAAAAGTTGAATGACACAAAATAAGTGTTGAGCACGAGAATAAATTGATGGGAATGAAGGAATAAAAGGCAGGAAACCAACTGAAAGGTATCATTATTCTGAAAGCACTCCTGCTCTTATCAGTGCAAATTCATGCCAAACCATTTAGTTCTAAATTATTTCCTATAAAAAGTTTTCTCATTATGAAGGTATTGTACAAAAAAAAAAACCTAAAGAGCTCTTTTGTAACCTTAGTGTTTTGTATTTCTAGCATTCTGAATCATCTATGTGATGTTAAATGTTACATTTCATAAGTGAGTACTCTCTGAAGATTAAAGTCCACAGCCAAGGCCCCCACAACCTTCATGACAGTTTGTGTGGAAGAATGGCTCACAGTCACAAGTAGGCACAGCAAGGACTAGTGTCTTTACAAAGAAGTTACCTTGCAGTTGTTCTTACCAAAAATGTCTAGCTGCTAAGTTTTTAATACAATTCAGAAAGTGTGATTGATACTAATTCGCTATCATTCCATTTTATGACACACACTTCGTAACTTAGTGGATGGATTAAGCTGCACGTGTGCGGCAAGTTAGGTTGCAAATGAGACCTGATGGGAATTTCTTACTAGTAGCCTCGTTAAAAACATATTTACTGAGAAAAAATATTGACATATTCAAAGGATATTTCTCCCATTGTGTTTTATTGTAATTTTCTATAGGTGATAAATTCAAAACATGTAAAAATATGTTTTTTTTGTTTTGTTTTTTTTTTAAAGAGGATCTAAAGTTTGCTTGTGTCTGACTAGTTAATAGAACTGTTTTTCATTTTCTTGTAGCTAAAATGAAAAACACAAGCACTAATCTGAGATACTTCATCTGTGTGCTAACGTGTCTCAGGGCATTAAATTTCTCGGCTGAACTTTTTATTCCTGACGAGTTGTTGGGGAGCTTAAGACACGGACGGTCGGTGATGTGTGTTAGCATCTATGTGATTTTAAATGTAACATTTCATCGCCTGGTAATTGCTGGAAAAGAGAAGCCATATCGCAGTCTCTCTTTTGTTTATTTCATGCTTCAGTTGATTTTTTAATTCCAGAGGTGCGGTGAGCGCACTTATCAAACACATACACGTCAGTACTCATTCTGATGAGCAACTCGGGTTCTAGAGGGAGAGGGAGAGAGATGAAAGGAAAAGAAGCAAATAACTTTCTTAGCCTACAATGAAATTATTCACAGTGATTTATTTATTTATTTATTTTTATCATTATTACTTTGCAGGTTTTGTTAAGGATGTAGTTTGGCAAACAGGACAAAAAAAAATGCTACATTTGCTAACATGACATGCATTTTTTTCCACTTTCAGCAAAACACTGTTCACCATCACAAGCTTTACATTTTGACAAACTCTTGCTTTTTAAGGCATTTAAATGTTATTTCATTCAACTCTTTGGATGCTTTGAATTTCAGCACTGTTTAAATGATCTTATCTTCAGACAGTCTGTTTTGTTTCAGCAGGTGATTAAGCTCATCTGAACTCTAGAGCCGACTAAACTCTGGTTGACCTGAGCACATGATTTTTTTGGCTTGATTGCAATTGAACGCCGATGTACCAAATGGTCATGGTCAGTAAATTAGAATATTATTGAGAAGTTTATTGATTTAAGCAACTCATTTCACTAAGTGCCTTATGTAGATAAAATTTTCAGATAGCTGGTTTCAAGTCTATTTTTGTTAATTATGATGATTTTGTGCTTGCAGATAATGAAAACACAATATTCAAGAGTGGGATACTACATCAAACCAATAATACAACATTTTTAATATAGACATGTTGGCTTGATGAAAATATGCTTAAAATCTGCTTAAAAAGTACTATTCTTAATAGATACCTTTAATTTGACCAATGAGCCTCATCAAATCGTATATTATAAATTATGTTTTGGCTGGATTTCAGTGCTATTATGGTGTGGACTTCCTCAAATGTGACAAGTGTTACTCATTACTGGATCATGTTACAAAGTGATATACAGTCAATCCCAATAGGCACAAGTTTATATGGAGAATGACGTCTTTCCGAAATTATTTTGGAAAATCATTCAGGCTTGCACTCAAGTACTTACATTTTTAGCTGAGTTTTCCTGATCACATATGATCGGGTCACTGCACAACTTTTTAAAAAACAAAAAAGAAAAACATAGGAAACTCATGCTCAGCATGGATTAAAATGTATATAATGCTGTTATTTCTTATTGATAAGAGAAAGAAATGCTAATCAAAACGTAAGATGAGTTTTAAATCTATCACGATAGAAGCAAAACAAACAAGTGGGTAATTGATGTGTATTCATGACTATAAATATCAATCCTCATGAAACTGAAATAAACTCCAGTGTGGAGAATATGTGACAAGTTTCTAAACATTCTCATTATTTCCCAAATTGTTGGGCTCAACATGAGCATCGTCTTCACTTGCTAGCCACTAAGTAGCAAAAGGTTGATTGTGTTTCGGTTGAATGACAAACAAAAGGACAGCCATTATTTTTCTAATTGTACGAAATTAATAAAGCTCTGCTTGTTGGCAGGCTCCCCCTGTCAGTCGAGTTGGAAAAAAAAACCCAGACCCTTTGTTCTACCCTTTGTTAGGACAACGAGCTAAGCTTTGATTGTGTGTATGTGTTGAAATAATGAGACGTCTTCATATACTGAGAGTGGTTTGTCTTACAACGTGTGAATAAATTACAATCTGTGCTTGATTGGATTTTTGTCAAGAGACAGAACAGGAAATGAAAGTCATTGCTCCACTAAGGGGTACAGTAGGGGAGAAAATTGTATGCTCCCATTAATGGCTTTATGCTTTTTTTGGTTCTCAGTTATATGCAGTAAACAAGGCAATGGCGGGGCAAAGCTAATCCTGCCTCATTCAGTTCTGAGTTTCTGTTTGAAAGGGTCAGTGATTGACTCTGAATCTGTCCCAGGAAATGAATAGATGACAATCACAGCCCTGCAATTCTGTCAGTAGGACTGCCCAGCTATGAATACATGGTGCACAATGCCTCCTTTATTCCAGTTCCCAATTTCTAATTATGTTACCAGATAAATCGGTGCAATATATGTCTCCTGTAACGTAACATGTAGGACTAATATGGAAAGCTGAAAATCTACATTTTTATTAAACAGTTAAAATTATTCTCTTATTTTGAAATAAAAAAAAAAAAACAGAAAGCATTTCAGATACTTGACATAAAATTTAATCTGTATGTTGTAATGTGGCAGCACTGCAACCTACAAAGCAAATTGAAACTCCGTATTTGACTCATAACTCATAACTATGGTCTGTTCATTTTATTTCTGTTTTAAGTTAATGTGAATCTGACTTTTTGCCACATGTATTATTAATTTCTTAGATCCTCTTGGTCACTATTCTGTTTTAAATTATTTATTTATTTAAATTATTTTCCTGCAGTCAATTTTAGAATGACCTTTCTACCTGTATTCCTTACTCTCCTACTTTTTATCAGGAGATCCTTCTTTTCTACATCAATTTATATTCATTTTCTACTTCCTGACAACCACTTTGTATTTGTCAAGTTATGTTTTTAATTTTGACTTTCTGGTGGCTGTTTGAACTACTCTATTTAAAAAAGTTTTTTTTTTATTGGGATTATTTATCAAAAACTTATTTATTTAATTTACAAAGTTTTGTTTTTCAGATTCTCTTCATTTATTGAAATTCAAAGCATAAAAGGGATGACAAGTAGCACTTCGAAACTACCAATTTAAAAAAATGCTCGTTAACTGTACCTTTGTGAGGTAGCTGTTTGTTCTCATGTTTTTTCGAGTCCTCTTCTGGTAATAAGGCTTCCTCTCAAAATCCAAAATGCATGCGTGTCAAAGTAATAGGTGATTAGATCAATTACTGATTCCAGAGCTGACTGTAGCAGAAGTGTGAGTTTCCATCTCTCTCTGTTAGCCCCAAGAAGGGCTAATTGAAGGTAGGACATCATTACCGGGCAAAGCCCTGGATAAAGGAATCCTTTAGCCAGGATTTCACCTGACAAGTTGTTGATTTTATATTTCTACTTTTGCTAGCATGGTAGGATTCTGTTGTAATAATGATCCCACCTTCATCAAAATACACCGGGATCTCAAAGCTATTAGGAATCCAGAGAAAGCTTCTTTAAGGAGCCAGACACAAATGCAACAACACTGAAAGCCGCCTGTGTGGTACCATCATCAGGTTGTGTGCTTTCAGGTCTGTTGAAAGAAATAATGGCTGTTCTCAGTCTGACAGCAGCCATTTGGTGCCATGATATGGATGCAGTCAGTAAACAGCTCCATACCTCACCCAGTATCTTAGTGCAGAAGCAGCATTTTCCTGAATGTTCCCGAAACCCATTTATTCCACTTTGATGAGGCTGAAATCATTGTTGAAGGACGTGTTCTTGGCTGGGTGTATATTTCCTGAGACACAGTACAGAGAAACCTACGCACAGTATGACATCTTACTAAGTGAATATTTTTAAAAACATTATCATTTCCAGTTTAAACTGTTTTTATAGGGAAACCAACTCTCATCATGGTTTTTAGCTCATCATGCTTGCCAAACACAACACATTCTCACTGAGTTGCCTATTGAAAACTGCAACTAGTTAGTGTCTTGCAAAAGCGTTCTCACCTCTTGGCATACTTTTTACATTTTTTTCAGTCATGCAAAACATTATGAGTGGTACAAACCTAACACTGCCGTTTGCAAAGTGAAAAATGATCACGGCAGCATCATGTTGCAGGGATGCTTTTCTTCAGCAGCCACAAGGACGGTGTTCAGGATGGATTATAATACGGAAACATCTTGGAATAAAACCTAACAGTGACTGCAGAAGATCTTAGGCTTGGCTGGCAGTTCAGTTTCCAGCAGGACAGCTACCCTAAATATGTAGCCATAGCTGCTATGGAATGATATACATGAAACCATGCGTGAGTTAGCATGTGCCAATCAACTGATAATCTGTGAAACAATCAGCAATTTGCTGTTCACAGACGCTACCAATCCAATTTCACTCTGATTGATTAGTTTGTAAAGAAGAATGGGAAAACCTTTTCTCGAATGCTTCCCCACATGCCGCTGTCAGTTGCAGCAAAATTTAATTCTACAAGAAAATGACACAGAAGGACTGAATACAAGTGCACAACAATTAGTTTAATTTCTATTCATTAAAAAAATGGGAAAAAAAAAAACTATTATTTTCCTTCTACCACAATTACACACTGCTCCGTGTGGGTTGATCACAGTAAATCACCCCAAAAACGTGACAAAATTAGAAAAATTGTGCGGAACATCATAATGAGGAGACAAGCCAAGGCCAGTCAAGATAGTACAAATGAATAAATAATTGTCATTACACCAACCTTAAAGGAACAGGAAAAAGGCTGCGCTTAAAGGAAACATAACGGCTGTGCAGCATATCACCTCAGTCGTTGGGTTCTGAGTCTAAATTGGTTTCACAGCTGGAGTGGTTGGTGTCTGACATATTTACAATGCCTTTCCTTCTGCCTATCTTGCATCATCACCTTTTCAATTGAATGCCTTCAAATATATTAACATCCTTGTGCTCCAGTGCCATCAGACCTGATTTGAGTCATGTAGAGATGAAAGCTCTGTCAAAGAAAATCGCCTTGTTTATATTGTGTCAAACCACTACATCTTATCATGCAACATCTCTGCATTAAGTAAGGCGCTGACTTCATACAGCCCTTATTAGAAATCCCATCATTGTGCATCTGGAGCTCCTCCACCCTGCTGTGATTATCCTTAAGACCTTTGCGCTGCAACATTTTGTATTTTGATCCTGCAAAGGAAACCCATGCATATATTACACCATACCGTTGTAGGATGAGTGAAATTCTATGTCTTACTTTCTTATTTGGAATTATTAACTCTGAGTGATAATTTAATAAATCACATCCACTAGGTTTATGAATTTTTATTATATGCGTGGTGGTGCAATACTTAAGGAAACAGGGAAGTCCAGATGGATCGCTTAAGGAAAAATATAACATAATTTATGAGCTTCCAAGGAGATTTATGAAACATCGAAGTCTAAATTGAAATGATCCATGTTGATAAATAATAGACATCATCAAATCACTTCCTTCTTCCCTCTTGATATCTCCTGACCAAGGCATCTTCAAACGGTAAAATGTTTAAATGTATACATAGTGGTACCTTATAACTATAAATATATATTTAGAAAAAAAAGAAGAAACTTTTTATTTTATTTTTATTTTATTTTATTTTAAAATATTTTTCTACCAGTTAAATATGTAGAAACCAGTTACACGATTGCTTGCCAGTTTGCATCAACTTTGTTCATTTTGCTTTAAAAAAACATGTTCTCCAAACAACTCCGGTTAGAGCTGTGAGGAGGTTCACTAAATTATCTTTTTGACTTGCAGCAACCTTGCCTTCCCTCTACTACATTCATTATCAAGTTCTGATGAAAAGACTAATGAGTGGAGCAAAGGATGAAATTGCTGCTATACATGTCCTGTATAATAATTGGAATGATACTATAGGAGCTCAGTGCTGGGGAAATTTCATAGCTTTAAAGAAATGAAATACGGGTAGAGTAATCCCAACCTAACATATATTAGGGTACAAAATGCTGAAGTTGTGCCTTATTATTGCAAAGCAATAACAGAAAAACATAGAATTTATTGTTCCAATGTAAAATGATTTTACGTTTAATAGCAAAAGTAGGGCAATTATCATAAAACGAAGTTGCTCTACAGAATTAATGGGAGAAATTTAGATTATATGAGATGGTTTTATGCATAAAAGTATGTCCTGATATTATTAGAGTACATAAAAACAGTCTGTCCCTTTGAGTTTTGATAGTATTCATCTATGGACCAGAACAGTAATCAGAACAGACAGATCCTACCAGGAGAAAGAAAATTACTTATGTTTACATCTGCAATACAGGGCCATGGTTACATTATTAATCAAAATGTCAAAGAATATTGTCTAATTCACACTAAAGTTATTTAAAGCTAGACTTGGTGTATTTATTTTGTCAACTTAAACCCGATTCACTCAGAGGAAAAGACAAGCAACGAAGTGATATTGTGCTGGATCAGACGTAAAAATAATGACAATAAAAAATGTTGCCAAATGATCTGAAACTGAATTCTTCATTAGTTCATTGGCATTTTTACATATTCATTTTATAATAATTCATACATTTTGGGCCGAGTGATTAAAATGATGTCATTCAGATGAATGAATGCTGTAACATGCATGTCTGTAGGTGCGGACACAAAACTGAACAAGACTGAACACCTGGAGTTCTGTAAGACTCTGTCTACCTAAAATGTTTATTTTTAGCCTGAGGATGTTAAGAAATGTTATGCTCTTGAATATATGTATACAAAGGCTTTTTCTTTTCATTTTTTAAATCAAAGTATTGCATTTCTTGAAAAACATTACAACAGTTTATGAACTGGAAAACAGCAACATGAGGATTGGATGGAATGCTAAGATAAAAGGTTGACAATGTGGTCCAGACCATCACAGCATTATTAATGCTGGAGGTAAATTATTCAATTTATGTTCCAGACAAGGAAAGCCAAACTCCCTCCTTCACTTTTATACCTTATTTGAATTATTATTCACCACGAGTCATTTAGTGGTACTTGAGCTAAGTACACTTCTGAAGACTTTCTTTTGGGAATTTGTCAATTATGTTTTAAAAAATTATTAAAAGAAAAATAACTAAATCTTTTCATTCAGACATTTTTGAGTTATAACTTTCACTTCAAATTACATATACTGTATATTGTTTGTTTGTTTGCTTGTTTTTTGGTCAGAATTAATGTTTTAAATCTTATTAAATTATTTCTAAATAGACAAATTACCAAGTCTAGCCATTGGTGCTCGAAAGAACAACAAAAAGCATAAATCTAATTCCTACCTATTAAATATGCTGAGCTATTTATGCTCAGCTCCAGCACCTCTCTAAATATGTCTGAAAAAAAATTGTTGTTCTTTTTTACTTGAGCTCTGGCACTGGCATCAAATTTATTTGGGATTCCAAATTTGATGCAAAAGCGACAAAAGTTTGATACCACAATGCTGGCGCTGCACGGAGATTAATGACAAGCTGGGAGTGCAGAGGCTGTTGAATTAATATCCCTTTCCCCCAGGAATCTGTAGAGCTCCTGCATTGCTGCCAGAGAGATGATAGGTCTGGTTATACAGAAAGGGACATCGCCGAAAATGTGACACTGATATATCTGCATGGCCGTTAATTCCCAAGGCTCGCTTTGGACTTCTGTTTGCATCGCGTATGACTGTCAGCAGTGCACTCAAGAGCAAAAAGGTCTGCCATTACTGTGTGGATTCATTAGTGGCATTATTGTTAAATAACAGCCAAACTGCTCTAAGATGGCCTTGTCATTAGGTTCCTTTTTGTGACTTGAATTTTAAATAGTAAAGTAATAGTAAGTAGTTAAATAACAAGGGTTAAGGTAAGTGCACAGATTGAGCACTGCAATTCCGATAATTCCAGCTCATGTGTTACATTGCCTTTCTGAACAATACTGCATACTCCTTACTGCTCCGTGGAACATTGTGGTACACCTTAAATCAGCGAAATAGTTCCTTCACCGATTTGCCATTAAGTCCAGATTTTACTCTGTTGTAGATCTACTGTCCGGTTATCAATAAACCCGTTGCATCACTCTTAAGACTGTTTCTTTTGTCGTCAGAAACCAAATTTCCGTTTCTGCTCTCTTTTTCTTAACTTATTTTTCTCTAACCTTTCTTATCCCATCTCTCTTAATACTGCCAGTCATGCTAAACATAAATAGCAGGTAAAATTTAAAGACTTGTCTGATGTGCAGTGTCATAAAAAGTGCAATGTTATGGTTCGTTTGGCAGAGCTGTAATCCTAAGCAGAGATGACAAGTCACTTAAGGTAAAAAAAAAAAAAATAGAAAGAAAAAGGAAAAAAAAAAGATGGATTTTTAATGTTGGAAACATTGAGAAATTTTAAATATTTAGAGCAGAAAAGGATTAGGCATTCAGACTAGTGCATGCAGCAGAGTCTGCACACAGCCAACTGTATGTCTTCAAATACAGAGAAAATGATTTCATGGACAGAAGAATATTAAAGGACTTCCAACTAGTTTAAGACATATTTTATCTTTAAAACATCTTCTTAGTGATGATTCAATCTCTACTATTACACATGGGGATATCTCAAAATCAACGATCGCTCCATTTATTGTCTTCTGCTTTTTCTGAGATTGAACTACAAGGTTAACAAATCCTTTTCTTCAGCTACAGTTGCTCCGTTATTCTGGCAAATCCCAAGGTGTTTTCACGTCACCCGGGATAGTCCTGCCAGCAAAGTCCTGGGTCTCATCCCAGTGGGGCGTGTCTAGAAAATCCAAGAAAGCTTCCAGGTCATCCTGATCAGATTTACACCTGTTAAAAACAGTAATGGAATTGTGTAATTTAGTAATAAATCAGATTGAAGGTGGACCACACATTAATCTTCCAGTAGAAGGTAAATAGCCCCAAAAAACTAAACTGAACCGTTTCAAATGCTCTTTTGTACCACATCCATCAACATTTTGAGTGAAAATTTTAAATGCACATTATTAAACTGAGGCCTGGAAGGTGTGCAATAACTTTGAGTTCTATTGTTGATTTTTAAACTGTTGTGCTTGTAGTCTACATTTCCAGCTGTTTATATGAATTATATGTGTATTTGTTGTCTGTTCGGGTAGCTGCTGCTATTTAATAACCACCGTTGAGTCCATGACAAATTTCCCCTACGGTATAATGAAGTAGATTCTATATCTATTTCTAACATTTTTTTAATGTTTCATTTTTTATTTTTTATTTTTTATTTTATGAAAGCTAGAAAAAAATGTCATGCAATCCAGTGCAACAGAAAATAAATTATTAAAGGATCTAGCTGTGTGTATTTTAATGTGCATAAAAATATCTGTTCTTCCAGACGTTTTGAGGTTTATAACAGAATATTG
>NW_006800475.1:79570-168671 GCF_000485575.1 Poecilia formosa | reverse complement strand
CCACCCGCGGAGGGTGAGAAGGGAATTTTTTTTTTATATATATATATTTAACTACCACTGTCACTGTAGTGAGCGTTCCTGTTAAACATCATCAGACTAGAACATTATCTGTCTGAATGTCTCTGCTTTAGTCTGAAATTGCTCCGCCTTGTCATATGTTGTCTCAGTGATGCCTTTAAAAAGAGAGGATGCTCCTAGAGGATACAAAGTTACAGAGGGAACGAGAGTTCTTACTTAAAACAGAACCAGGGACAATGCAAAGACTGGAATTTCAACAGCATGAATCAAACAGCTAAGGTTGAGCAGGATAGAGAAAAAAGAAAAGGAGTTGACATTTGGAAAGCACAATACAACTGCAGACTAGAATCTGACAGCTAGAAGCTTAAAACCAGAACATTTATATTCTGAGGGAGTCACCGATGGGCACCATATATTCACAATACAAATTTTAAGTCATTTTCAGATCTTAAAAGTAGAGAAGCTAAAAAATATTTGTTCTTTTATATCTTGTTTCTCGTCCTCTTATAGTCTGTTTTTTTTTTTTTTTTTGCATATTCTCTGTTTGAAGCCTGACTTCTGCTGATATATATGCTGGTAATTCTTAGTAAACTTTTGTATTTGTAGCTCTGCAAAATAAAGTGTCGGAAACTATGGATGCTTGACATGAAAATGAAGATTTGTTATGCTGGGAGAACAGTAGAATGCTGGATGGTGCCAGAACCGGAAAAAGTATTTGAAAGAGAGCTGGAACATCATAATTAAAATACTTTCCCCTCTTTAAAATACCATAATTGTTTTCCCTTTTCTTTCTCCTGTGTCTCTAATCGCTGCGTTGTACATTTTCACTCAAAAGGCAAAAATATTGCTTTGAATAATAATTTAAATGCGTTTTGACACAAATTAAGCTTTAATACATAATTTGTTTGAAAAGGCACATAAGTGCAGCAGTTATCTCTCTCTGCTCAAAGCAAGAATGCCTTTTATGCAACACTTCTGAAAGAAATTTATGTTGGGCTAATTGGTAATCCTAACTTGAACATCATGCTTGTGTGTTAGTTCTCTAGTCAACTGGAGAGGGTGCAACGATTGTTCCACCCCGTGCCAGCTTCCCTGGCACCCTGCATTAGAAGTTGATGGATAGTTCTGGGAGATTTCAATATTATTCTTGTATGTCTGCTTCACAATAATTTCCTTCCAAAAAGGCTGCAATAATTCAAGTTTATCTGCAAAAAAAAAAAGAAAAAAAAAAAAGAACACAAATCGATAAAAATTCAAAGCAAAAAATAAATAAATAAATAAAAAAAATCACGCTGGTGCTTCCTCCATCATGTTCTGCAGCTTAACTTCCAGTCCATGGATACCAGCTATCATTAGAAGATGATTTTTTTTCATAATACACAGGTACCTTTGTGAAAAGTACATCTCAGATGAATAATGTATAAGAATTAAATGCATTATTGTCACAGCACATATCTTGTTACCTGGTCCTTAACGAAGAGGGAATATGACTAAAATAAAAATGTCAGATTCAAGCGTTATTAACAAATAAAAAAAAAGTAAATCAGCAATTAAATTAATCTAAAGTCTCCTAAAAGTCTAATCTGGGTTTTAAAATTAATATCTTCTGATTTCTTTCATCTCTACCACTCTTACCTTTGCATTGACACTATGTTGCTTTTCACTAATGCACCATTTGTTTTTGCCAATATATTTCAGCTTTAAGTGCATCACATTGTTGACACCAACTACACCAAACAGCATGTTTTGATGTGTTTGAATAAGAATGAATTGGAGTTTCTCCTTTAAAACATTTGGGGACAACATAGTGTTGCTCAAAGTTTTATTTAAGAACACTATAACCCTTCAAACTGAGATATTCCTAACAGCTCCTTTTTAAATAATTTTCAAAAAAAAAGCTTCATAAAATCTTGCTTCTTTTAAATTCGTCTATGAGTTCTTGAAACCCATAAATATATTTCAATTCAGTTCTCTTACTCCGAGAGCTGATGTGTTTTCCTCGTCTAATGGCTGTCATCCCCTGCTGTCCTCAACACCTCAATTTCTGCAGTAACGGGAGGGCGTACTCTGACCATTACCCCTTTTTATGTGTGTGTCTGTTCTCAAACGTGGGGGTTTTGTAAATGCTGTCATTCCTCTTTGGCAGGGGTTTTATCTTACAGACACAAGCTGTCTCCACAGTCTTTAATGGTCACATCACTGTTCTTTGCTGCACAGCAACAGCCAGCTGTGTTTATTTGTTCAAATTGCTTGTGTATTGACATTTTTATGCCGACGTTTTCCTGGAAAACCTTTTGTTTTTATTTTTTCTTGAAAGCATATCATGCATAATATGAGAGATTCTAAAGGTATTTCTGTATCAGTTCACCCAGTGTTTCCCAGCCCTGGTCCTCAAGGCACACTGACCTGCATGTTTTAGATGTTTCCCTGCTTCAACACGCCTCACATTCAGATCGTTGCAATTCAGCAGAAGCCTGTTAATCAGACACCAATTAAAATCATGTGTGCTGAAGCAGAGAAATGCCTAAAACATGCAGGGCAGTGTTCCTGGAGGACCAGGGTTGAAAAACAGAATTAACCCATGTCTCTAAACATTTATTTTAAGCAAAACACGAGATTCTTAGAAATATTGTGATTACTAGCTGCTAAAGACAGTAGCAGAAACTTTAATAAGAAAAAAAAAGCTTTACAAATGACTAGTCAACCTGGTGCAGCATCATTACAATTCCCAAGTAAAAAAAAAAAAGTTTTTTTTTTTTTTTTTTCTACTTTCGATGGAATCTTTACTTTAGCATGATCAAATTTAGCCAGCTAATTTTATAGAGTTAAGTGAACTGGACATTGAATATGTAAGGCCTCAGTTATCATACGTTTTATTAATCACATAATGTATGTCTGCTTGACGAGAACTGCTTTCTTTGGATGTAAATAAGCTCATGTTTAAATTCTACATATTGTCAGAACCTGTACTAGATGGAGTCAAACACAATCCAGTAAATCAGGGACACCCTCTGTCCTCAGCGTAATCGTTTTAGGCTTGATTTATTGAAAACAAACTCATCATATTGATCTTAATCGTCTTTGTTTTCTGAAGGATATCAAAATACAGTAAGTGGGTAAGCTGACTATTATCCCAGAATCAACAGCGCAGTTCTCTGCAGGCTTCTACCAGCGCTATCATCTTGCACCAAATTATCCCAAGTTAATAATCAAAACAACACTCGCTCCTCGGTTGCCTGGATGGCTTGCTGGAGAAATTCAGAAGCAGAAAATGCTCAAGGGTAGCGAGAAAGTGTTGATGCTCCTGTCAGATATGGATGTGTTTCAGTAAGTTAAATATCCCTTGCGTATCTATTAATGTACTGCGGTCTATTTTAGTGTGTCTGGTATGGTTTTTTTTTTTTTAAGATGGAAATCACAATATAGTTGTTGACTGGCTATGTCAGTCCTGCTTTTCTGCTCCTGCTGTTGGCCTGACACAGGGGTGTTGCTATACATAAAGTCATACCGGGGCACAAGATCTGAATATAAATGAATTACTGAACCAAAATTCCAATTTCATCTATAGGAAGAAAATAAATATTTATCAACCAACCACTTCAAGTCTGTGCTCTTAGGTTAAGAGGACGAGGATTTGAAGAAAGCTCTGATTAAGATGAGTTAAACCAGGGATGCTTCTGAAAGCTCTTGGTCAATAGCTTTTGGAGACAGGAAATGGATCCCCTTACATAACCGATGCAAGGATCAATAGACTCCTGAGGAAAATCTGAAGATGAAATAAATATATTTTTTAGGAAAGCAATTATCTTTCACACACAGCCGTAAACACTCCTGGTTGGTTTCAGAGAAATAAATGATACCCAGTCATCAGACTTGGGGACTTTGCTCAGTTTTGTAACATTTTCAAAACTGAGCATCGGTCAGAATGAAAAGAAGATGTGGAAAATGCAGCGAGGTTATACCTACAGTGAATGTGACTAGTTTCTCCATGCAGAAATATCATTATGCAATATAGAAGTGATTTTCTCCTGAGAGAGAAAATAATTTTTAATTTATAATACGTTTTCTAAATCTAAATAAGTTATTCTACTTGATTACACATCCATTGCAAATCTAATGTCAATAACCTCAGAAGAAATATATTTATTACTGATGTGGATAAAAGATTGATGTGCTCAATATCTATTTAGCCTACTGTAGGTACCATATTCATTTTAATGACTTTGTAGAACTCATGTTATGCACAGATATCAGATTAAGCCTTGGTATTGGCAATTTATTTAAAAAGGCAGTGTAATTCATTAATAATTTGGACTGCGCTCCTGGTGGTCTTTCTGCAGAAGACTGACATCATATAAAATCCAGCTTTTCTATGTTATTAGTCAGCCTCTAAGAAGCATTGTGCTGCAAGGGCTTTTGCCAGGGACAAACTATGCACCACGCTTCCACTGCTTAGAAACATGGTTGCCACTCTGTTGGAAAAAGAGCAAAATCCAAATAAAAGACGCCAGAAATGTCAACAAAGCAGCTCCCTTTATCAGATCATGCGTAATTTAAATTGCAGTGACATTTCCTCAGCCTCCTTTAAGATCCACAGAGGCACAAGTCATCTGATTCAGCTGTTTGTTCTCCTCTTTTTGAGGCAGGGTCCACGATGCCTGGGGAACATCAAAGAAGCGTTTGAATTAAAGGCTGATGATCAGAACTACTGAGGTCTGTACACAAATCTCAGCAGGCAGCAGGAAAATCACACAGAATTGTCACCGAGGAGGAGAGAATAAAAAAAAAACAAAAAGAAAATACAGATAAATATATAGCGAGAAAAAGAGGGAAATGGGGATGTTTGCAGCTGTGTCCCTGAAAGAATATAAACAACATATAAATAAAGATTTCTCTATTGGTATGTAATAATAGATTACAATTATTTACATTTTCAAAACTCCATATTGTCCTGAAGGTATTTTGTCCCTGGACTGCAAATCCTTGTGCCTGAGTCTGCCCAGAAATGATGGCCCTGTGAATAAAACAACAGTGGTAGAATGTGATGGATACGGGTCGAAGTGCTGAGAAGGCAAGTTTACAGATGAAATCCTCCCAAAGCCTCCGTGAGTTCTGCCACCTGAGGTTCTTTAGTGGGTGAAATCCAGCAAGTCTAGCATTTTATGCTGAACTTTTCCAGTGTAATACATTACTCGGTCTACAGTGACTTGTCTGTGAAAACATGCAGCCTCAGGGAAAAGGTTTGCAGTGATGCGATCCAAAAACTGCAAACCAGTTGTCGATTGTATTATTCACCATTCTCTTGTTTAAGTGAGCTCACAAGCCTCACATACAATATAAACATTAAATATAGATTAGGAAAAAAAGTCATTATGATCTGCAAAATTATTTATCACAGCAACTGTAGCTTTGCTAAATTAGTACCCAAATCCCCTTTCGTACAGAGACATGCCCCCACATGCATTCACATGAAACAATACAATCCTTATTTGACAAAAAAAAAATGCCTTTGGCAGGGTAGACAGAAAAATATTGAGGAGTGAGCAGTACAAAAGGAATTCAAAGTCAAGATTAGAAACAACAAGAAGGCTTACAGGAAAAAGCTGGACAGCAGGCTCCAGTGGGATAATGTAAGAAATATCCCATAAGAGATAAAGACGATCTCAGGCTTTAAGCAGGAGGATCTGATAAATGAACGTATTGACAGAGCCAATAGCATAAACACATTTTAAGGTTTAGCTTAGCATCCTCTTCCCTTGCCTCTAGTAAAACACAATCCCCTCCCCAACTCTCCTTTTCCTTGAGTCCAATCCTATTCTAGCCTAGCTTTCAAACACAAGAGAAAGCCCAGAGCATCTTCTTTACAATTCAACAGTAAGTATCTTAGGTTATAGGAATCTTCAGATTTGTTGCGACCAAAGCCTCTACAGGACATCCTTCCTGTTAGCAGCCATAACCACCTATGATGACCTTTAAATAAACTTAACTTACCAGAAGAAGAGCTACTACAACATCTATTTTCTCTTTGAGATTAACTATAGAGAAATTATTTGAACTTAGCAAAACCTTTGTGATCCGTCCTGCGTTGTATGGCTTTGGGATCTCCATGTATCTTTCAGCAAAAGTGTCTTACTTCACAAGTTTACATTAGTTTTGTCAGTAAAATACAATACTAATCCCATATGCTGGCTTCATATTATATTACAGTCTGAATGGTCTGTGTCGTTGTTGTCTCACAGTTTATATATTGGCAATATCTTCAAGAAAAAAAAAAAAAGTATGTGTTTATCTTATAAACACACACTTTGCGTATGTCTCTGTGTGTGATATATTCAACTGCCCAATACTTTGTTGTGTGGCAGACCACATGGACATGTCGCTTCGTGTGAGTCTTTGCCTTACAAGGCTGGATCAGGAGGAGATTATGTCTGTTTTTAACTCCCTTACTTCTGTTTAAGCATTGTACCCATACTACAGCTCAATATTTATCCATAGCTTATAGTGTCGGCTAAGATTTATGCTGATTTGTACAACATACCAATACATGAATAAATGTTTGGATCAAAAGCTATTCAGTGCAGTTTATTTACCTCAATACGCTTCCAATGTTGTATATAAAACCAATGTTACTTATTTTTATTTCACTAAAATGCAACTAAGCTCATGTATGAAACGGTTCAGAAATTCCTTGGAATTTTGATGAAAAATTCCAGTGTGCATCATTTTAGAATTAATGCATAATTAATCATGTCGTAGGTCTGCATTATCTTAAAACCTCTGCCAAATTTTTGCCCAGTCACCTCACAGTGCGAGGGAAACAGATTTCTCTCATTCTTGTTTACTGCAAATCACTGAAGCGTGACTGCACTGACTGCTGCTGGATGCCTCTGTCATTACTCAAAAGTGCTGTCATCTGAACGTGCCACTCTCAACTCATCCCTCTCAAGGATTAAAATATAATAGCATTCTTGCTTTTGGGCACCTGTCGGCTTGTGGCTTTTCCAGAACATGACAAAGCGTTGAATCATCAGAGTCAGTTTTGAACAACATATGAAAATGTCTGTAAGTGTCCATCTTGTGTTGAGAGCCTTTCAATCTAGCAACATGTTTAGCCTGGTGTGAAAGAAAAGCTGCGTGACTTGGGCATCTAATTGACCAGGCTAATTAAATAAGGACCAAAAAAATCACTACACTTAAAGTCAAAATCAGGGCAGAAGTTTGCTGGTTTCTCCAATTATTTATTTTCTCTTGGAGGCTCATATCAATGTTTTAAAGGTGCAATGAGAACATTTTATTAAACCTTTATTCTTACAGGCAATGGAGAGATGGGGTCTCATTTTCAAGATGGACATGTTTTAAGTAAACTGCAGAAAGTTAAAACAAAGTCAGTACAACTCACACAAGTTAACAGCTGAATATAACTAAAATTGAAATAAAAGACATTGTCAATAAAACATTAAGAACAGATTCAACCATTCAGATGTGCCGTTTCCATTGTCCTTAACATTTTCTTGGCTCAATAAAGCTGCACAGTTTCAGTTTGAGTTTGTAAATCTCACACCAGACAATGAAATGTATCTAGCTGGAAAGTACAGTGTCATGCTTTTGGAATTTAAAGCTGCAGAGTGACTAGATAAAAAGACCCTGAAGGCTGAGGCTGAAGGTAAAAGAGTGAACAAATGTGTTAACAGAGTTGAATTCCTGTAAATCTTTAATTGCCTGGGAAAGAAGGTCCCCAATTCACAAAGCAGCATTTTACAACTTCTGGAGACTTCATGATAAAAATAAACAAGTCGAGCGTGTTAAAGTCACAAGTAAATTGTCATTGACCACCTTATACATTTTTAAACAGTTTAGAAGAGTGTCTTGCTTAAGAATGCCTAGCCATTTTCTATTGCTGAGTAAAAAAAAAGATATGTGTATTTCTGCTCCACCACCTTTTTTGTTAACAAGAATCATAATAAAAGTCAATTTGTGCGACTCTGAAAGATTAAAGTGGGATTATAACTTTGCAGTGAGCATTGGACTTCTAGACTTGCTTGATAACTTTAATAAACTTTAGTGTCTGTTCTTTATTTCCATCTGTACAGTCATTTTGCTTCTTACTTTTATTTGTTGTGAAATTGCTTTGCATATCTTTAAGGCTCTCCGAAGAGCCCTCAGATATCTTTAAAGCATCTTGATGTATCAACAAGTTAAAAAATCTTGACATGAAGCAGCTTAAAGTTTATAAAGTGCCTTTTATCTCCCCTGATATGAGAAGTCAAAAGGAGGGACTGTTTATATCCAGCATCCAAAAGAGAGAAAAAAAAGGCTTCATCTACAGTCAAACTTAGTTCACAAACTAAATTACACTCAGTTGTTGAAAGCTTTGTCAACTTATAAAATCCCTCCTACTCATTCGACCAAATTATTGAATGTTAATATTTCACTCAATATTTGCATTTTGACTGTGCTAGTTTACATTTTTGTTGATCAATGAATCTTTCTTTTTTTTGTTAATCAAAACCAAATTAGTGCAGTTAACTGAAATTACTCTAATTTGCAAACAAAGTCATCTTGTGGTACTTTTGAGTAAAAAACAACAAAAAAAAAACTGGTTTCACCTAATCTTTAATTAAATGGAAGTCAATTTGATCCACCTTCAAGAAAGTGTTCCCTTTTAACAACAAAAAGCATCCATTATCGGCTTACTATGAGGAATAACTGACAGCAGAAACAGAAGACAGAAGTCTGAGTGTTGTTTCCAGGACAAAATCAAAATCAAATCAAAATCAAATTGTATTTGTATAGCACATTTCAGCAGCAAGGCATTTCAAAGTGCTTTACATAATTAAAATAAAAACAGCATGTGACATTGAATAAACAGTGAGAAAGAGAGACATTTTGAAAAAGATTAAAAAAGAGAAAAGCATTAAAACCCGCACCCCTTTTAGGACTTCAGTTAAATGTCGTTTAACTGTCGTGGAACTGGGGCTCTAACCCTCTGGGACTTTAGTCAAAAACACCGCTTGACAAGGACTCCAACCTCTAGGTTTTTAGTTGAAACGTCGTCAACTGGGACTCTAAACCCTGTAGGACTTTAGTTAAACGTCATTTAACAAGGATTCTCACACCCATAGATATAGATTCGTTGAACTAGGACATTTTCCGGGGAGGGGGCTTTACATAGAAAGACAAGAAAAGAAGAGTTAATGACAGCTGTTACATCCACTGACCACTAGGGAACCTCCTACTGGAGGACCACCTTTTCTCCCCTCTAGATTGTTTGGAGGTCTGCTGTTGCACCAAGAAGCACCTGGAACCATTTCCTCCTCATCAGACGACTGCGTAAAAGCTTTAGTGGTGCAACGGCACACCCTTTCCCCTCTTATTGTGATGTGATTGACTTAACTCTGTGTGCCAAGTGTTTTTAGCAACTCTGATTTGATCTTTAAACCAGCTTGTTCAGAAGCTTTCTTAGCTTCTAAATTCAGGTTGTCCATAATTTTGTTTAAACTATTTTTCTCTGTTTTGTGGTCAGCCAGGGAGTTCAAGAATTGTACTACATGTTTTTTCTTTCAATTTCAAATAAGAGTTGATTTGTTTTTTTCAGCCGGGAGGGTGCGTTTTTTGTTTGCTTTGGCTTTAGAAACCCTGAAGCTTTTTCTTCTCCTCTGTTTGTAAAGTCATGAGCCAGTAGAAAAAATAAGTCACTGAAATGCCAATGTGAGCTGTTTTCCATTTATTAGCTTCATATCTGAGCGCCCTCCCCCGGATTCAGTCCAGGGGTTGTAACAATGGCAACTGGTCTGTTAATATCCTCTGCCATGAAAGATAAATGAACACTGAGGTTGAAAAATTATGAAATCAAATTATAAAGGGCAGGAGTCGCTAACATGAATATTATTGTAAAATATTTCTTTGTGATGGGCTGCATGAGTTTTCTTCAGGTATTTCAAACGTACAAATGGTTTATGGTCTTAGCCTGAAGAGTAACGTTTTTTTTTTGTTTTTTTTCTTGCAAAACTGTCTTTTACAATTAAAATTTGGTGCCATTTATCCTCAGATGTGAACTATGTGCTCTTGAAAGAGAGCACCATGTAATCACATGTGCACTGTATTATGTTACAGGCTTTGTTTGCTGTGTTACGTTATTCTTTAGGATACGAAATTTGGCATTTTGCAGATACTTTGCTGCGTGATTTCTTCTTCTGCTGAGATATTGCAAAAGAGTTCTGGAAGATTTAACTCAGGGAACTGATTAGGGATCAAAATTCTGGGTTGGAACCAGGAATTAGTGATCTGTTCAAGGACTAGATTTTTACCGTTTCTGTAAGTTGGCTGTAGGTCTATCTGGGCAAACGGGGCCATTGTAAGACATGTATACGCTTTGATCTAAACTAGTGTTTAGATCTGTTTTTGTTTGGGACAATTCTTTCAAGTGTTTTGCATCCTATGAGATATTTTCTTTCAGGCTTGCAAAGTATTAATTCTATATATGCTCTTATAAACTCAGCTTCTTGAACATGCTGAAGATGAGTGTGACAAAGCCTGATGTTGCCACCATTATGTTTCACTCTGGGAATGTTAGTCTTTACAGATGTCTGGTTCCTTATGTTTGTCTATCACAACTAGCAATAAAAGTTGTGTTTGCAATGTAAAATTAAAAAAAAAAAAGTTCAGTGGTTGTTGGTGCATTCATGCTGCACTTTTTTTGCTTCAGTGAACCTATTCTTTGGTGACTTCAGAAGCACTTGGCTCAGAAAATGGTATAGAATAGATTGTAAATGATTAACAAACTCAACAAATCATTGGGAAAGAAACATAATTCCAGTGAAAAAACTATGAAAAGCCTGAAAACCTATTACACTCCAGTTATTTGTTTTTCTTATAATAGAGATGCAGGAAAGTACTTCTCTCTGATGGTTGGTTTAAGAAGAATTGAATTGTTCTGCAAATCCATCTAATAGCTGCATTGAGCATTTCACTGGACAAGCAGGTGTTCTGTTGGGTCCACAGAGGATGCTTCTCATTCTGCAGACTATATAAGAGTGTATGGAAAGCTAAGCTACTGCTGAAAGTTAAAGCAATCAGCGACTCCCTTGTTTCAGCCTGACATGCAAAACAGTTTTCTGATTAATAATACAGTTCACGGAAAACATTTGCCTTTATATAAAGCTCTGTGGTCATTTATAATTCATAGCATAATGGTAATCAGGCTTTGTGCACTGAGCTCCGAGAGGAGAAAAACTAAACTCTATAATACCAAGGTCGAAACTGCGATACTTAGAGGGAGAAATGATTGATTGCAGCGTTGAACTAACATACTCATAGTCATATATAATAGCATCTGACATGAAACTGCAGTTTCAGTCAATAATTTGTTTTTCAGACCTTAATAGTATACTGTATTATTGATGTCAATGGTTTTATTTGAAGGTGGTGCAAAAAACCAACTCATAAATTGGTATTTTGTTTCCACATAAACATTTGTATGGCACACCACCACATGCAACAGAAACCAGTGTTTAAATCCATTGAGTAGTTTTGAATTGGTTAACATAGACAAGATAAATGGACTACAAAGTAATAATCCATCAAAAATAACGTACCATAGTGTTCACACTGTCCACACAATGGGACAACCCTTTTTTTTTTTGCTTTCTTTTACAAGAAGGAAGAAGATGTCAGCCTTTACCCTGAGCAATATTCTAGCTGATCAAGTTAAATGATAATTTCTTATTTCCTTTATTTAATTTCAGTTTTTAAATGTCTTGACATTTTTTTACATTTGAGACGTGTGTTTTCACTGCTGTGTCATATTATTGTATAGATTGTCAAACACATAAGCGCACAACTGAATGGCATGTAAAGCTCCGTTTGTGGCCATATTCAACCTGCAGGCCTCTGGCAGCTATTCTTAGCTAATTCATACAGTTGGCGGCACTCATGTGATTCTGATCAACAGTGGTTGTTTTGCTTGGCGCGGCCGGGACGGAAATGAGGATGTGTGCATCCTTAATTCGGAGCAGATGGAATCTTAATGGATGCGCTGTGGACTGTATGAGGTCACATTGAAAGACTCAATTGGAGAGTTTGGTTTATTCAATTAGCTGACTCCTCAGAGTTTTACAAAGGGCCAGGTGGGACTCTCGTAATTCTGATTCAATCTACTCAGTAAACAGTGCCGCATGTTGATACGGTGAGAAAATTGACATCATGTTATCACAAATTAGAGGCTATAAAACTGCATTAATGAATTGCTTATCAATGTTTATCGTGTGAAAGGGGCTTACAATGCATGCCGCAGTAGGAAATGTGAAGCTCGATGGATTTTTTGAGTTGGTTCTGACAAGAAGTAGTCATGATTTATTCTTATTACAACCGACAGGAAAACACTGCACAGGAAATCGGAACATGTTGTTTTTCTCAGTATTTTTTATTTTTTTTTTGTGTGTTGTTTATTGTCAATACATTCACTCCCGGTATCAGAAACAACCCATGTATTCCACAGAAAAAAATCTAAATAAATTTGTCTATAAAGATAGTTTGACGAAGCTGAATGACAAAAGCAGTGAGTGCTGAACAAAATGTATGAGAAGACAAGAAACCAGTTAAAATCTGTCAGTATGCCAGAAGCACTCATGGCCCCTATCAATGGAAATTAATATCTGCTAGTTCATTTCTGTCAGTTACATATTTACAGCTTAGTCATGGTCAGAACAAAGCAGCATAGTGTCCCTCTGATCTCCGATTGGGTATTCTTGTATGTTCTTGTGCCTCTGTATATTACAAACGCTAGCTCTTCAGTGAGTCCTTAACTAGTTCTGGAAAAGAGGCGATTTGCTTTCCCACCACCCAAGAGCCGAATTAGACCCATTATTTCATTGTAAATATCTTATTAATTTATTATTCCCCATTTATTTCTTGTTTTTGTGACGGATATTAGTGCATGTAAACGTTGCCACAAGAGTAATGATATTATATACCCCAGTATCCTTTAAAATAGATACAATATTGCCACCACCTTATTAACACTGTTTCAAACAAGCAGCAGTGCTTGTGAAATTCAGTGCAAGTGAATGCTTCACATTCCCAATCAGCTGATCTCTCATTCACACCAGCAGCTGGAAAACTGGAGTTCAGCACAGCTTTTAGAGCACAATTTATTGACACCACCGGGAAGCATTTAAAAACCAACCTTTGTTAAAGAACTGAGTAAGAAATAACATTTATGAATCTCATGGAAAACAATCGGCTGTGACGGAAGCTAATCAGAGCACTGACTTACTTACAGTCCGTGATGTGTGTATTTTAAAATAAATTGTAAGATGATTAGAGACTGCCCTCTTCTGCCATTCTAATGTTGAGCTGACTTTTTTTATTATTATCAGTACACTGTCTTTATTTTACTGCTTTTATATTTGACTGATCAAAAGTGAAACTGAGCTCTGGGTTTTTAAACGTGGCGCTCACAACGTTTTGATTGGCCGCTGTTCCCGATGAACCCATCTCTATCTCCTTGCAAAAGCTTTTTTTTTTTTTTTTTTTTTTTCTCCACACTGATTCAAAAGAAATTGTGGCAGTGATATCTCTGGTTTTCATAGCCAGGGCCAGGGTTTTGACTCTGAAGAAACACAGAGTAATAGTGCTTTGTAAGCACTGGCACCAGTTTGGTGAGAAAAGCCCCAGAGACGGTAGTTTATTTCAATTAATTCCAAAACAAGGAAGAATAATGACTGTATACCCTTGGCTTTTACAGCTCAGTACCATGTGCTGCTTTCAGAGCTCATGAATATCAAAGTGCGTTTCCCTGCTGCTCATTTCATCTGACCTGAATCCAAGTTTAATAGTAAAACAGTGCTGTCTTGCTTCTCCAAACATTTCCTACGCATAAATCTAATTAGAGCAAACATCCACCATATCTAAATTTAGGCACCAACCTCAGAGCAACTCCTGAATAGTAAATGCTAAGAGATATCTGAGCTGCTAATGGGGGGAAGGTTAGGGAGAGCTTAGGTCAGCACCTTCAGCTAAGATCAGCCCTTCCCTCTGCTCTGAAATGGTCCCTGAAAGCTGGATGGTTGCCTTTAGGGGCTTCCACAGTGCGCTTAAAAAGATGGTCTGTTAAAGCTTTGCCCTCAAGGCAGAGTGACAAGAGAGCCTTTAGGATGCTTTTATTTCAGAAGAGAAATTTTGTGGAGTGACCCTTGGTTTTGGAATGTGTCATGCGCTTTAAATTAGTCCCCCTACTGTGACAAGTGCAATCACTGACATCAATAACACTTTGAGGCCATAATGATCATTCAGAAAGCAAATATATTTACATTGGCTCAACTGAAAATGTGGAACTGCATTGACAATATTTTTAGTGTTGTGAATAAGTGAGAATTCAGAACTCAGAGTATTACATGACAATAACTGAATAACTGCTTACTCTCATTACTCTCATTGTCTTAATGTCACCAATGTTCCCCTTAATGACAGTGCAAGTACAATGTAAAGTCTGCCTTGCAAATAAAATAAAACAAAGGAAAAAAAAACTCTGTGTTGAGGCCAAACCGTAGGAAATTATGGCAGCAAATTCATAAATAATTAAACAATTTAAAAAATAAATGCAGACATAGTCATTTATACCCCAGAAATCTATCTGCATGACAGAAACATCTACATTTTTTCCCCACATAATGGATTTTTCATGTAAATTCCTATCCACAAACAAAACGAATAAACTAAACAGTGTGTGCCATTAATGGTCTGATAGATTATGTGCAACACTGCTCAGCAGTACGTCTCCCCTCTGTAATCCACAGATGTAAAGCCAATGTCAACGTCAGTGAGTCTTCCTTACCATGTGCCTAAATGAACTCAGTTTCTGCTTCGGTTTGGTTAATTTCTTATTTGTCTTAACAAGCAATTGAACAGGCGTACCTAATAAAGTTGCAGGTGAGTGTAGCCCGAGAGTCCATGCGTTTTGAGCTGAGTCATGTTAGAAACAAAATAAAGCTTGTTTTACATGTGGCGGGAAAACCTCAACATTAGAAAATTAATCAGAAAATATGCACCTATAAATAAATATGTTTAAAGGGAGTTTTCTGAAAATATGTTGCCACAAAAGTTGGAAGATGTCCTGATACTTTTATGAGAAAGAATTTCTTCATCTGCAACCCTGCTGAGCTAAAACTGATTAACCCTGGCTCCCTGTGCATACAGCTCTTATGTATCTCTAAACGCAGCCTTGGAAGTGTAAGACAAGACCAAAAGTGGAGCTCTCTGGAGGCCGATGCAGGATTAATTACGTAATTATCTTCAAGCGTACTGCAATCTCAAGGCATAATTACAAAGCTCTTTTCATTTTTAATGCCTTTGTGTCCAGTCATTTATAGGTTTCTTGTTTTCCACAAGATAGGATGAATAACAGTATGGTTGGAAATTCAATAACATTTAATTTATAGAAATTATTAAGTGAGGCTTTGTTAAACCCAAGGGAATATAATAATCACATGGTTTTGAAGGTCTTCTTATTCAAGAATTAGTACAAAATACCCAATCTGAACAGGCTGGATTTTTAGCATAATGTGGGCATAACTCTGAATCGGAAAACAAGCCAGTTGTGAAAACGTTTCAGTCACTGTCAGGCTTCTTTCTGAAAATGCTATGAGACCGATGTGCACAAACAAATCATGCCACTTTAGTGAGCTGGGAAGATTCAGGTAGCTGCTCATTAACTTGTCTTTTCTTTCATGCCACAAGCTCTGGGGCTTGTTTCTCTTGTAGGCCTGTGCCCCTGGCAATCTTTGCCTGCTGTGCAGATGCTTCTTTGGAGTGAGATACTGCACTCATCTGTCTTAGCACCTCCAAGGATTGAATGCTTGACAAGAAGCAATGAGATGCCAAAAAAGAGCAGGCATACCTGAGGAAATTCCGTCTCAAATATTTATTTTATTTATTTATTTTTTCAAATTTCAATCAGGTTTACTGATTTGGTTGCTTACTAAGCAAGAAAAAAATAGATTAGACAACAAGTAAATGTAGTTGTCACCGAACTATTAGTTCACCGGTTATTAGTATATGTAACAGTTCAAAGGTCGGCAAAGAATTCACCTTTATCAATAAAAGGTAAAGAGATTTTTTTTTCTGGGAACTGAACTCTGCTGAAGAACTAACCACTTAGCAATGCCCTGTACAGCAGTTATCCACTAAAGTGACCTCTCCTACACAGTTGTCATTTGTCCTTCTCTAATTAGGACAGTGATGGACATTCTCATTCTGAGTGGTGTATCACTTGTCTCTGCTGTGGCAAGGTCACTGTCAGTCACCCACTGAATATGAAAGCATTTATGACACTAAAGACACAGTTAGTACCACATCACAGGAAATGTTCTCCCTTCTTCCATTTAATATCTGATTGACAGATAGAATGTGACATATTAATGAGATAGAACAGATAAAGTTCTTCAAAACTGAGTTCGGGGTAAAGGAGCCACCACCTTCTTGAGAATTCAATGGTTTGAGTTTCAATATATTTTTATGCTTTCCACTGTGGTTCTCACCCATGTCTGCAGAGGACAAGGTGTGCAGGATTCAAAAATAATGCTGGGAAATATTTGTGAAGAGTGTCCATGAACAGTAAGACCGAATTACTTCAAAGATGGTACATTTTTTATCATATTTTTCTTCTGCCGTTGCCATTTTTTGGCAATGCATGCCGGGCTGATGACACAGGTAGGTCATATGGACATGGACCTATAAACAAAACACAAAACTTCACGGCTTTAGAAGATGAGGATTGGGGCAATCAGCCCCAAAGTTTTCATGCGCCTTTATACATAAGATTTCTGTTGAAACAAATGAATGTGATAGGCTTGTGATCTACTGTGTATGAATGTTTCTCAAATAGTCTATTGATATAAATAATCGTTGAACCCTTTAAAGTTTGTCAATCATTTACAGCTCCAAAGTTAGGCCAAGTGAAAATGCCAAAAAAAAAAAATCCCTTCTCACCCTCCGCGGATGGTCTCTCTCTTTTTCATCCTCTGAGCTCGGGTCCTCTACCAGAGGCCTGGGAGCTTGAGGGTTCATCTGAGAAACTGCACATTTCTGGACTGAGATGTCTGATGTTGTTCCTGGGATCTGTTGGTATTTCTCCAGTTTCTCGTGCTCCTTTTTCCTGATGTCGTCATCACTTGGTATTGCTACATCCACCACAACGGCTTTCCTCTGTTCTTTATCCACCACCACAATGTCCGGTTGGTTCGCCATTACCATTTTGTCTGTCTGGATCTGGAAGTCCCACAGGATCTTAGCTCGGTCATTCTCCACCACCTTTGGGTGGTGTGTTTTGTTCTATGGAGACAAAAGTCTCATGAAATGCAAGCACAGGGATTTTGGTAATTAAACTGAGCTTTTTCATTTTTTTTTTTTTAAAGTTTCAGTTCACCTCACATCCACATTAATTTCACTCTTTAATATGCAAGAAAAATATCACTCCACTTTGTTAAGGGAAGTTAACCACCCTGTCACATAATCAAAGAATTTTATGTTAATTACTAATGAGAAAAAAACCTCCCAAGGGACATTATTTAGCCACACACCCACTGAATATGTTAGAGTTTTTATATTGGCAATATCACATTGAAGAATGTGTCTTGTTACTCTTACTTAAAAATGAGCCATTTTAGAGATACAGAATTAAATGTCAGAAGACTCACATTCAAACTCAAGCCATTCCATTGATAAGAACAGTTCTTTCTTTGGAATTACCCAATAAATTAAAGCGCCTTTGAATAATCCCCCACACAGCTGTTCCCTGGAGGTTCTTTATGATCCTTTAAAAGTCATCACTCTCCCCAACAACCTCCAGTTCATTCTGTCCTCTGGTGCACAATGATGCATCCATCAGACTGGAATAGACATATTTGTCAGCTTAAAACAAAAGCTCCTGGAAAATCATCTGTTCACTTGGGCAGACATGCAAAGGTAAACCGTTTTAGTGCCGTGGCAGCAACAGATACTGGGTGTTTCAAAAGATATTTGCAGTTCGAAAAAATATGAAAATGTCTTTAGAATGAGCAAATATTGTATTATTGTTAAATTGTTTAAACATCTAATTTAGGTTCAGTTTTCTATGAAGCTGTTATCCTTCTTTTGTTAAATAATCTGCTTTATTTTAAGGGTTTGGGAAAGCAAACACATGGAAGTAGGAACGACTAATATAAAAGCACGTACAAATTACTAGCTGCCTAATTTAAAGAGACACCTCTATATTTATTAGTTAATATTCACATAGTGATACTTAACATACACAGTATGATTGTTAGTGATGTCATTATGTTAAATCATGCTTCATAAATATGGAAGTCCCCCACTACGGGACAATAAAAGGTATTTATAATTGTTTTCTTTTTCTATTCTGTGAACATAGTGCTGTAAGAAACAAGTTATATTCACAAAATGAAACAAAACATGAATACTACAATATGCAATTCAAAAACTATACAGTTGCATGTGTTATCACATAGGAATAGAATGCAAGACAGAGCTCACTTTTATTTATCACCAGTGTACCGTCTGATTTTGGTAAAATTTGCTATTTCTGGACCACAGATTTCCTTTAACCAAATGAGGTGAGTTGCAAAAGTTACACTTACAATGTTTGAGCTGTGAATCTTCTGCTTCCCTAATGTGACAATTGGGCTCTTTGCTGCTTCCCAAAACAATGCTTTCTTTGCATAACAATTTATTACACCTGCTTTATTTGGTGATATTAGAGTAAAGGGGATTAAATAAAAATTTTGCATCACACTTTTTAGATTTTTTTTTCTTAAAAAAATTATTTACCACTTTTGATTGCTCTATAATATAAAATCTATTGAAGCTTATGGTTGTTTATTGTGCTTGTAAATATTTTAAGGCTTACCACACTGAAAACACCACATTTTATACACACTAAAAATATTATATACTATACAAGAAATAAAACATCTATTTGTTTGGCCATAATCATTGTGTCATATAATTCAATAAAAGATGTGATTCTAGTTGAGTGGACCAGTTATTATAAAGCAATTGTAAAATTTTTGCATAGGTCACTGAAACACATATTGCTACTCAAATGCTAACAGTTTCAAAGTCACTGATGTATCATCAGTACAACTGTGAAGTTGTCTTATGGTTTGGAGACAAAATCCAAGAGCAGCCGTGAGTTAAAGTGGCGGAAAATGAATCATCCACACCCGAAACCCTCATTTTCGGAGCCACTGTTGAGCTGAGATGGGTTATTTGTTTGACAGTGAATGAACATCACAAACTTCCTCTGTGTTATCTGAATTTGTGGTATCTACAGAAGAAAGGATGACTATGTGTATGCATATGATGTTTGTGGGGGAAAAAATAGAAAACAAGAAGGAAGAAAGAACATTTGGATAAAAGTATCAATGTAGCATGGCAGCATAGGCAAATCTGTTTAAATCCCCCCAATATGGTGACACTAGGGTCAGTCACATTACGCAGGATCCAAAATCCAGGTTGCATAAAGATGTCATTGAATCAACTTGTAGTAACATGGTGTAAGATTCAATAACTAAGGGAGTGGAATTGGATGGAGTCTCCGACTCAAAGTGGGAAACCACCAAAAATTAGATGGAGCTAAGATCCAGTGTGACTTCCAGGTCCAGATTTATAAAATGGTGATGGAAGACTGCAGAGAGTTTGTGGAGGTAGCCAAAGGAAATATAAAAAAAAAAGAAGAAGCATAAATGATTGACATATATTTCCCAAGCAACATCAAGAGAAAGATGACAAGGTAGAGAAATACCAAGAACTTGAACGTAGAAAGTCAAGGCTTTGATATTACCAGCGGTCACGGGTATATTTGGGACTGTGACCCCCAAGGTGGAGGGCAGCAGATCCTGCACCAAATTAAACAAACAATCTCTCCAATATCTGCCCATAGGAGCGCAGTCATAGGAACAACTTAGATTCAGAGAAAACCCAAAGCTTGTTGTCAGCATTTTTCATGGTGGCTCTTATTTACATAATAACCCTTATTAGCAAGAATCATGAGGACATAATGAAACTCAAATAACTACAAATGTAATTCAACTTTCAAGTAATTATTGTGTTGAAATGTAAGAGAGCACATTTGGTATGAGTGTTGCCTTTGACAGTCAAAGGGAACACTGTAGATTTATAGATTTCTTTTTCACAGTTTTGTGACCTTGAAATGTCAACATTTCAACATTTCAAATGTCAAATGTCAACTCTTGCAAGCATATATGTGGACGTTAAAAAATAGTGATGCGTGAAATATATATTTTCGGATGACACAATTGCAGATCTACTGCAGCCCTACACTTGGAACAAGATGGATTCATTGTATGTCCAGGGATGCCTCTGAAACCACAGCCATACCTGAGTCTCCTGGTTTGTCTGCAGAAGCAATTTGTCTTCTGATAAAACAGCCACAGTATAGAAGGATCAATAGGGGCTATCAAAGCCGTTCAATCAGACCTTTGTGCTGCTCAAGGCAACCATTAGTCAGCATTACTTTTCTCTGAACATGTTAGTCTTCTCTAGTCATTAAGTATGGATCTGTTTCTTGTGTAGCATAAATTATTTTTTTCATTGCTGTAGTTCTATGCAAAGGACCAAAAACAGAAACTGTATCGGAACACCAGCGACAATTATCAGTTAATTAAAAAGACATTTTGTAGAAACTTACCAAATTAAAGAGCAAACAGATATATGGAAGACAAAGCTGTTTTGCAGGTGCCAATGTATAAAAATATTGCATTATAAAAATATTGAAAAGCTACATACATTTGCAACTGCAAGATTAACCATTTCTCAGGAGTCAATAAAGATTAAGGTATATATCTTGTGGAATTTCTTCTGAACCAAACATCTTAGACACTGCCTAATTTCCTGAAGTGTATACGATAGAGGTATAAAGACATGTGAATAGTTAGTCTGTCAAATAAAGGCAATAGATGATTCAGCACAAGTTTAAATAAAAAGTAATGCAGAAGTGAGGACAACTTCAAGTTTCCTTTCCATGTGCGGTGACACTTTATTTTGAAGGGATGTGCATAAGACTAACATGACACTGTCATAAACATGACATAACATCTGTCATGAACATGAATGAATCCTTATGAATGTTTATGACAGTTGTCATGAAGTGTCATTCAGTAAATAATGACACTTTTAATGCAAAGTTGCTCTAAAAGTTGCATTGAAAGTCCATTAAAAGTGCCGACTTTGCATTAAATTATCATAATTTACAAAATCATGCAAAGTTGGCACTTTTAATGGACTTTTAATGTAAATTTTAAAGCAACTTTGCATTAAAAGTGTCATTATTTACTGAAACTTCAAATAAACTTCAAATAAAGTGTTACCCCCAAAACATGTATCCTCTGGTCTTGTGAGGTGTAAAGCCATTAAAACATTACACTGTATCTATCATCATTTGTGAAAAGTTATAATATCTCACAAACTACTCGAATGAGAAATAAACTTCTTCCAAGGTGCATTGTAGCAATGTTTCAAACCAAAATTCGACCAGTATGAGAGCCTTCTTAGGAATTTCTTTGTTTTTTTGTTTTTTTTTTTACAAATATTCTTTATGTCCTTTAAAAGCATTGACAAGAGGTGCCTCAGTCTGTGAGCACATGTGGTTATCAGACATTCGCAGCGCTGTAAAAGCAAATTATGAACGACTCAAATGGGACTTTGAAGTCAGAATAGTTAGCCTGACTTTTTTTTGTTTTTTTTTTCAAAAAATAAAACTTAATAAATACTGGGTCATCTTGTGCTTTGTCATATTTATTGGCAAATGCATTATCTCTCATGTCAAGCTTGATCCAAACATTGCCAGGTTTAATTAAACTAGTGTTTGCTTTACTACTATAAACAGGTGGCTTAAAAATACAGCTTCAATTCACAGGCCTTTTTTTGGCCAGGTATTGCGCTTATTCTGGCTGCAGACAGACTATGGTCAATTTGGACAAGTTCTAGTGCCAGCAGCCAAGAGTTTACTTACAGAGAGAAGTTGTTTTACTGAAAATTTTAAGCTCTGGAACCGTTTTCTGTCAGACTTGTCAGAAACTCTGCCACTGGTGATAGCACAGTTTTCTTTGCTGGAGTATCATGCAGCGAGGCACAGTGAAGATATTTTTCATTGTCTTCCTGCCAGAAATTGGTCAAAGTTTGTATGGAGGAGCATCCACCTTTTCAAATCCAGTCCTCTACGTGTTCATTATTATCTTGTCATCTTTCTCAGCAGCAGGTGTTGCAGATGCAAAGATGTGGTTGCGGTATACAACTTTATATTCATAATCTTCAGCGGGAGTGTTACACATCACCAAGGGAAGACAAGTTTGTTTACCTTATCACCATTTATACACAAAGCATTCCAAAGTGCTTGTGAAGAAAACACAACAAAGGCTTTTCTTCCTCAGGAAACTGAGACGGGCTGGACTTTCCTCACGGCTGCTCGTGAACTTTTACAGGGCGATGATCGAGAGCATCCTCTGCCTCAACATGACTGTGTGGTATGGTAGCTGCACAGCACTGGAGAGGAAACAACTGACACGGGTGGTGAGAACAGCACAAGGCATTGTGGGATGCCCCCTCCCAGACCTGGACTCCATTTACACAGACCGGGTCAAGAAGAGAGCTGGATCCATAGCGATGGATTCCAGCCACCCGGGTCACAGATTGTTTGTGCCGCTGCCATCAGGCAAGCGGTACAGGCATATACGGACTACAACAAATAGTCTGAGAAACAGTTTCTTCCCCACAGCCGTCAGAGCCATTACTCCCTGCCGTCCCCCCCTCCCACACATATCATAACCTCGCAGTCACACATACATATTCCTCCCCCCCCTTTATCCCCCCCCACACAGCCATATTGTTCTGCACTTTGCACTGTCACATTATCTGTACTTTGCCATAATTGGACCTGCTGCTACTTCTTTGGCATGGTTGAGTGCCTTTAGTTAATTTAGTTGTATATATTGTTATTATTATTATTGTGTGTTTGCTTATTTATACTGTATATATTTGACCTTTTGCACGGGAGCTGCAATGGAAATTTCGTTGAACTCTGTTCAGTGACAATAAATGCTATCTATCTATCTATCTATCTATCTATCTATTCAAAGGACAGCCAATGAAAAAAAAGAAAGAAAATAAAGCATAAGCCTAAAAGCATTGCAAGAAAGAAATTATAAAATACAGATGTTAAAGGGCTGAAATAAAATCAGAATCAAGTTTTAATCAAAATGTATATGTATATTTTTTTACAGACAAAAAGTTGATTAGTCATATTTTTTTCAGCTACCACCAGTTCACTCTCTAATCGCTGGTACAACCTATTTGATTGGTGGAGAGGCAACTGGATAGACTGAACCAGAACCAGGATCAGATGCTGTCAGAGTCCTGAAGGTCTGTGCAGAGCAGCTCTGTGGGATTCTGCAACAACTACTGGCCTGTTGCCCTAACATCCTACATCTTAGAAAGACTCCATCTGAGCAAACACACAAGCACATATCAGGGACCCTTGCAATTTGATTATCATCACAGATTTGAAGACACTTCAACAAACTCACTGTCATAGGACAAAGTACTTTGGTAATCATATTCTTTGTTTTCTCCAGCACATTTAACGCAATTCAGAAACACTCAACCATCATCTGGATCAATGAGTACTTATCAAAGCTTACTGTGCTTCTTGAGGAAGCATTGGTCCTTCAGTCTGTTGTGGTAAGTGCAATCTTTTTACTATCATCTGTTAGGGTAGCAGCATGAGAACCAGGGGCTTAAAAAGACTATAACCAAATGAAGAAGGCTGGATTTGTTTGATGGGCGACTCTGTAACAAAGAAGGAATTTCCATAAAATCAAGAAAATTATGGACAACCCAGAGCATCCTCTTCATGAGGCTGTCAGACAACAAAAGGCATTTTTACTCAGAGGCATTTTTAGTCAAAGGCTTCTTTAGTTCTGCTATAAAACAGACTGATACAGGAGATCCTCTCTGCCCAAAGCAATCACCATCTACAATGATTCCTTGAAGAACCTTAATGTGAGTTACAAGAGCATTTAATTTACTTTTGCGATTAACAAAGTTAAAGAAGAGAAGCTGTGTAGTGATTGGATCAAGACTTATGACCTCTGGCAACCTGGTAAGGAGATGACAATTTGTCTTTATTTCAGACATTTGTTTTTTTTTTGCTCTTGCCGTTTAATAATTTCCTGATTTGCTGCCAAACAGCTGCTTGAAAATAAATTCTCGGTCATAAAAAAAACAAAAAAAAACTCCTCACATGAGGAGAGACAGCAGTCCAGCCATGACACAGTTAGCTGATTTGCCTCTCAGCAAGATTGAGTAAAGAAAACAAATAAAAAAAATCAAGAAAAAACCCCAACAAATTAAGTTATTTAAGCAAATGTGTCGAAAAAAGCAAACTGCAGTGTGGAGTTCCTACAACACAATCACAAGTTGGAGAACAAAACCACTGAGATGTGTAATTAACTCAACATTTCCAATCTAAATAAAAGACTGAGTGCAACAAAGTGTTTGAAGAAATGCTGCCATTTTTGTGAAAGAAGATATACTCCCTGGAAGTGATGAATTGCCAGGTAAAGGAGAGATCAAACAATACGAATAACGTGGTAATGCGATGTGTCCTAAATCGTGTCTGTAGAAGACCTGAAGAGATTCACTGCTCAGGTGAGAGAACACCAGACTTATTAATTATTCAGTCCACAAATCCGACCTTTATAAAAAATCACCAAAAGAAAACCATTATTCAAAGAAACCCACATTTCTTTTAACAATTTTCCATAAAGGCATACATAGTATGTAATAACAAATAACTTTCTCACAAGGCTGCAAAAAAGAGATGTTATTCTTTTTTTTAAGCTATAAAGCTGTGTTTAAGTGGCTCTTGAAGCTTCTTTTTTCACACACTATCTTTTCTGAACCTTTATTTTGTGTGGTATTCAACTACTAATGTGACTGATGAAAGATTCGGAGAGCTTGTAGCTATTGCAATGAAATATGCTGAAGTGGGTGGTATCTATAAGAACTTTCAAAGAGTTTTACTCTTGTGTCAGAAAAACCTTTTCTTTCTTTGTTACTGTGTGTAAAATCCCAGATTTAGCATGTAAAGACACAAAGCTATGGAGGGGACACATAAGACATATAGAACTAAGATGAGACCAAAAATTAAACTTTTTGGCCTACATGTAATGTGATGGAAATCTGACACTACACATCACCCTGGACACACCATTCACGTGAAAATAATTTTAACAGCATAATTTTGTGAACTGGAGCATGATGCAGCATGAATGCGGTATATTATTTTTCTGGTATGATTTAATTTCACCAGCCCTTGGTCCTAAAAAATCCCTACAAACTTGTAAATGCAAATTTGATTGGATTTTAACTGCTACACTGCAAAGATAGTGCAAATTATTACATTAAGAAGTTGGGCTACAGATTGCTATGTGACTTACAAAATTACTTTGTATTCTTCATTTTGTTTATTCAGATTATAGTAGAATGCTTTTAGAAACTTGCACTATTGTTTGTCCTTATTGTTTTGGTGTAACATGCCCGTGCACCGCATAAACTAAATACATTAAAAAAGGTTTCTGTTCTCATACATGATTAATGTGATGCTAAGCTTCACATCAACTTGTTAAACATGAGCTATTGGTAATATGTGACTCACTTTTTATATATTTTATATTCTAATATATATTTCTAAATATATTAGAAAAGTTTCTGTTCTCATACATGATTAATGTGATGCTAAGGTTCACATCAACTTGTTAAACATGAGCTATCGGTAATACGTGACTCACTTTGATTGTGTTTTAGCACAACTTGACCACCTCCACGTTCAGGTCTAAACACGATTCTCACATAGAGCCCACACAGTAGGACTACCGCTCTTATAAATCTTCTCTCATTAATCATTTAGAGGAAGCAATTTGTGGAGCACCTGTCCCAAGCAGAAGGTCATTAGAGTTTTTGATAGAAGGAGCACAGTCGATCTAATGGCTTTTCAGTGACTCTTATTGGAAGACATATTGGATTCTCTGCTATGTACTGTTTCTTGCTCCATGCTTGTTGTATGGGAAGCAAATATTTTACGTTTAGATGCCATTACATTTCAAGAAAAATGTTTTTGGTCAGAATCAGATGCCCTGGAATTAGAGATTCAGCAATTTAATTGGAGAGTTCTTGGTGACTGCAGATTGCTTTTTCAGCATCCCATTAATTACCCAAGTCCGCTTTGCCTTTGTGTTCCTGTTTATTCCCACAGGGCTTCTGAACAGTATTTGGACAAAACAGCAAGTCATTAACACACTGACATTTGTTTGCAGCTTCAGTGTTTTCAATCTAATGCATAAAAATCCTTTAAGATTAGGGTATTTTCCTTTATGAAAAAGTAGAGGTATTAATAATTAAAAAAAAAAGTTCTAATCTATTACATTTTGTTTGCAGCACATGGGTAAACTGTTGAATTATTATTTTTTTGGCACTGAGTAAACCATACATATCACATCACGGGCTTAGGCACTGTTCCAAAACCTCCTCATGTTATTGGGCATTTTGTCAAAAGCCAAAAAAAAAAAAAAATGTGCTTGTTGTTTTGTACCTCAAGTGGAATGGCCACATGTTTTGTTAAAATTCTCATTACCATTTCCTATTTTGTTTTTAGCGCATTTTCTTCCTGGAGAAGTTGGCTGTCATTCTACCCATGCTTCAAAGCCAAGGGGAATTCCTATGGGACTGCTGTGTCCTTACACCTGTGTGTGATGTACAGTACGAGCCTGAGCAAGGACAAAAACTATCAATATCAGTCTGTCATCTTATGTGATAGAGACAAGCACAGTGCTGAATCGCCAATCTCAGGATCAACTCTATGTTTAATAATGCACTTCACATCACTATCTTCAATGAATACGAATGGCCTTAACATCCCCCAGCTTCTCAAACTTCTCTTTGACACTGCAGTGTGGAAAATTGTCTTAGTGGTAACAAAACTCAGAAAATAAATGCCCTGAAGGCAAGTTAGACATAGGGCTAGATATTTTCAAACCTGAGGTTATAGTTTTGAAAGTGTTTGATATGTATACTATACTGCCATGAACACACAAGAAAGGAGAAGTTTGATTGTTTTTCTTTGTGCACAAATGTATTCATTCACTGAAAGTTCTTTCGTTGTGACTGTTTTTATGGTATCAGTCGGTAAATAGCATTGCAGTCCTCAGGCTTTTGAAGAATAAGTCAAGGAGATCTGTTTCAAATGGCATTGTCTTGGCTGCTTTTGATAGACCCCTGTTGAATAATGAAATACATTATGAAAGGATTCAGATTCAATTTTGACTCAAATCTTCTGAAATTTTATAAGGTATAGTGTCACCAGCTGAATTGTTGAAATCATTTTTTTTTTTTTATGTTTCTGCTGACTGCATCTTTACAATAAATTATTCACTACTGCAGTTATGGCCCCCCCTAAAACAACATTACTACTGATTTTGATTTCAAACAGGGTTAGTGTCAAACTGAGAACATCACTGTGACTTGATCTGAATCAGTGTAAAACTGTATCATGACTTATCTCACAAACGTTTTTGTCAGAGGATGGTATAAATGAAGACAAGTTAAAAAGTGATCCGATATAAGGGCCTATGAAATGACTTCCTGTCAAAGGAATAGACTTATCAGAGTTGCCTGACACTGGACATAGACCTCAAAATAGTACATACCCTGGATCTTAAAGTTGATATCACATCGCTAACGGTGTGAAACATAATTAATGTTTTTAATCTGGAACTAATTAATCTGTTTTACAGAATTACAGCCAAAAATGACACACACATCTTTTGTTTCAGCTGTTTTCTTGACTTTGATTTAGGGAAACATCATTCTAACTGGAAACCATAAATCAAGAAAGAAGCCAAGGATTAGAATTGGATGAGTCTGCTGTTGTATGCTCCTGTAAGTGACCTCTTCATTACAGACTAAGTCAAGAGCTGACTAAGATTAATTGCAGACATTATAGACCAGGAAGCTCAATGTTCTTGTTGCTGACCAACATGCTGGCCCTTGCACAGTTAATTCATTATCATTTGAGAGATGTTCAGCCTTTAATTATGATAAACAATTGGTAATTGTACTTGTGCATTCACTTGCTAAAACATATTGTTTTGGATTATGTATTAAATTAAACAACACAGAGATGGAAGTTGATCCTTGCAGAGACATGCTAATGATGTGAAAGCTTAACACACAGAAAGGACACACAATATATCCTCTACATGTTCAATGGTGGTATATGACTGCAGTTCTGATTGATCTCAATCACAGTGGCCACTTTGGGGGGGTCTTATTTTGTAGAAGACAGTAAATCTATCACAGCACTCTTTCACATTTTATGACTCCCATTATACCACAAGTAAGTACTTCACTTCATGTCATTTCCCTGTGACAAGTGCTGTATATAGCAGTGTTTTCCAACCCTGCTCCTTGAGTGACTCCGTACTGCATGTTATACACGTCAGTCCTCCAAAACAGCCATCCATCAGTACCTCGTCACCTAGTTCAGCAGAAAAAGGTTAATTACCTATCAATTTAAATGTGATGTGTTGAAGGAGAGAAACAATGCAGGATATGTAGGACTATGAGGTCTGAGATCCAGGATTGAGAAAGATTGTCGTGCTCTTCTTCGCCTGCAACCTCCATTTTGCCATAATGTTGGTACTTTTTCTTCTCCTATCAGAGTTCTGCAACGCCCAAAATGAAGGCGGAATATTTTTTACTTTGGATGTTGCTGTCAGTGCATCCAGGGCCACACTCACACTTTCTTGTAGACAGAGCTGTCGTGCTTATTTATCCCCTAGTTCTTACTAAGTGCTTTTGTTATTTATTGTAGCATTATGTCTGTGACTGTAATTTGATTTCGATGTGAGCAGCGGAAACCAAAGTCAAATTCGGTGCATGTGCACGCAAACTTGATAAACGAGTGGAAGAAGTTTCTTTTGGAATCCATTCCACTTAACTTTTTAACATGCCGTGTCCATTCTAAGATGATCAAGCAGAACTGTGAATATAATAATAATAATAATAATAATAATAATAATAATAATAATAATAACATCTCAAGCATTTATTAACTCATAGACTGGGACTACAAAATGTGCAAGGCTGTAACTTTCTGTGGTTTCTGTTTGTTTGTTTTTTTAAGTTGACTCCGCTGCTCAGCTTTTGTGTTGTTTTGTTTTTAAGAACACAGAATAATAGATAATTTGCACGGCAATAATTTTTTTGCTCAGCAGGTGAGTGAGGGCTGCTCTGCATTCTCCTGATTAGTTTCACCTGGTACTCATATCAGACATCATCCACACTTTTACCAGCTTATCCTTGCAGGGACTCGGTGGGCTGGTGCTTAAATTCATTAGTTTGATATCCATGACAAAAGAAATGTAAGATATTAATCCATTTTGATCAAGTTGCAATGCAGAAGAATACATTATAAGGTAGGGATATGAGGAAGAAAGGAACTGTGATAAAATCAAGCACCACAGGATCCTGACCCAGTGTAACCAAGGATCTAATTTTTAATAGTTTATTTGCTAAGTAGTACCTATACTGGTCCATCCCTTTACTGTAGAAGCCCTTCTTGCCTGAATTATTAATAATTCAGGCAATAATTCCCCTCATTAATTCAACATTATGAGGGGAAAGCATATATAAAAAAATCTTTAGATAACTGAATTAAAAACATTTCTAAGGAAACACTTTTGAAGATATGAAGAAAGCTGATCTTAAAAAAAGTTTCCAATTCTTCAGTTATACCAGTAATTGAACTAGAACTTTGCTCTCTTTTTGTACCTAATGATACTTTTTTTGTCACACTGAACTGCTGATGAAAATCACCTGCATGCATGATTAATCAAAGAATTGTTTCTTTAAACATCCAGAATATCCAACTAACACTCAAGTTCTAAGCCTGAGTGTTAGCTGAGAAGAACTTAGATGCTTAGATAAAAAAAAAAAAAAAAAAAGGCTGAGTAAGGCAAATCTAAAGAGGCAGTGTTTTTCCTGATTTATTTATCTTATGTGGGGTATGCCACTTGAGAAGCATGGTAAAACTTATGTAGTATTAGATGAAATGGAAAAGTGCAGTACAAAAAACATAAAAGTCAAATGCCAGAAAAAAAAAAAAAGAAAATTTTACCAAATGTGACCACTTGAAAACAAGGGATGATTCTTGAGAGTTAGTCAGTCTCAGGTACTAATTTACAATAAGTGTGGGAAAGAGTAATTTTCTCAAGGTTGTTGGTAGAAGTTAATCCATCATGACACTGTTGCTATTTGAGCAGTGCTTGCCCTTTCAAAACAAGAACCACACCAGTAAGGTCAGTTTGTGGAAGCTGCCTTGCTGCCTGAGTGTTAGCTGAGAAGATAGAGCCCACCAAACATCCCAAAATGCAAAATGGCTTCAAGAAGGAAAACAGAATAAAACCCAGAATGTCTTAGAAAATAGGGAACTGGAAACCAAATACAAACTAATTGAGGTTTTCTTATTATTTGTGTATTTAAAAAGAAAGGTCTTTAAGATAAAACCTTTTTTTTTTTTCAAAGGAGACCTGGCCAAGAAGCACACCATTGTACATTACGCAAAATAATAACTAAAATTAGAACCTAATAAAATTACAATTACATAAAAACTAAGCAAAAACTTCCAAGAATAGAGTGCAGGATTAAAACTTTATAAAATAATTTTTAAAAATAAACTATTTCAATTTTAGTTTAATAGTTTTTAAGGAGAGTTAAAAATGTTTTTTTTTTTTTGTTTTTTTTTTATGGGATAAATTGTTGACATTTTTATAAATTATTCCAAGCTCAAAAAGGAGCATATTGTACCACCAAGTACTGGGAAAATCTTGGGGACACCAAAGAGGAGATGTTGTGATGAGTGGGTTTTGAATCCACTCGTGACTGGAGACTTGAGACAAAGCAAATATTGGGGCGGCATGCCAAGGCAGCCTTATAAATGAATGTAGCCTGTGTAGCCTCCTGCTTTGTTTTAGTGAAGGCATAAAATTCACAGTGGAGAGCGCTGAAGGCGATATTTGTGATGAAAAGTAAAGCTCTGTGAAATACTCTGCATCCATGTAGATAATGTCTTTATATTCCAACACAATTTGAAATTGTTATTCAAAGATAAATTGGCCATGCAAAGTATGAGGCAGCAGGTCTAAACACAGCCCTGAATCACCCTTTTTAAATTTGTAAAGAGAGTGAATGGATTTTTACCATAAATCCGTTTTATTCCATCTTACAATTAAGCACTTCTTCCTTTTGCTGTATTATATACCCTCCTCCACAAATACATTTAAGTTAGTGGCTGCAACATGATGTGGAAAAGTTCTAAGTGTATAGGAGGTGAACCAAAATCTCAAAATGACAAACTTTAAAGGCTTAAATCAACATCATAAATCACTCTTACAGTTTGTCTCAGAAATGAGATCAGTTCTATTATCATGCAATGATATTTTATCTCACAGGTATGCTATTTCTCTCAGGTCCCGAATCAGTTGCTCTGCATTGTAAAACCATTTCAGGTTTCAGCGTTTAAATTGATCTATCTGAGAAATTGTTAAGCAGACCATTGTCCACGGCTGCAGGCACCACTGGGAAATCACACGATTGTCCTCGGCAATGACATGAATGACTGCTCCCGAAGCTGCAGAGAGAGCTTTAATCAGGTGAAATGTCAGAGGAGAAATGAAGGTGCGTATAAAGCAGACTACAGTAATACAGTTTAGGAAAATTCATGAGGTTGTCGCTGATAATGTGCACTCCGCCCTGTGATTATAGAAAAGATCGCAGAAAGTTGATCAAACACTTTGAGACTAGCCGCAGGGAAGTAGATTTCTTTCTTCACCTTGTGAAACAACGAGTGTAAGAAAAATAGCTTGCTTGTTGTTTTGAAAATTAGTTTAAAAAATTTTAAAAAATCAAAAAACAACATACATATTGCCATTGCCTTTTAAGTTTACTTGTAAAGTTTCATATATCATGTCAAAAAAAAAAATAAAAAAATACTTGGAAAGAAAATGCCAACGCACCAGGTTAAATGTGAAGCCCTGTGATTATTGGCATCATGTTTGCACAAATAGCTCGCAGTACTGTAGAGTTCACACGGTTATGGGAACTTGAAACTTTTCAGGCATGAAGCCAGCCATGAACCCCTCTGTACACCAGGTCATGGAGTCAAAGATAAACTTCAGCTGGGTTATTTTAATGGAGCAGTATAAATTAATGAATGAAAGAAGAGTCAGCCAGATCTCTTACATAAAGGTCAAACAGAAAACAGATTATTCCAAGTTATTGCAAGAAGTGGCCCTACAAGCTGTTAAATTCTGGAGTGTACTGTTTTAAAGCCTGGGCTGAACTTATGTTGCCACAAACATATTATGGTGATTTTATTTGAATAATATATAGAGATTACATTACATATGTAAGAGTTGGAAAAAAAACACACAACTTTTTCATGAAAAAGAAAAGTGAAGAAATGAAATGATAATTTGAACCAAATCCATGCTGTTCCCTGTTCTGCAGCAGTGTCCTGCATTAAATGCATCAAAACTAAAAATTATGATTGTACAATTGTCTCCCTGGCCTTTGTTTCCTAAAGATAATTCTTATTAACATGATTCACCCCAAATAGAGCCCATTGTCCATTAAAACTTTTTGACCTTGGATAGGTATGGGTGCTTTTACACCATCCAATAATCGATGCTCTAGATTAGATACAACATTCACCTTAAATGCTGTGCAAAAATTCAAACAGGTACTTTTTCAGCCTTTTTTATTGAATGGTGCGTCATAATTCTGATTAAACATACCGGTACATATATCTCTAATGCAAATCAAGACTTTCCTCTTTTCCTTCCTCCTGATTGCTTTGTTTCACTATATGCTGTCCTGTGACTATAGATGTGAGACTACACACAGACACACACACACACACACACACACACACATGTTGGCTTCAGTTAGAGATAGCACAGCAGAGAGAAAGAGGAGTGTTGTGTGAAGCTGTTTAATTAAAAGTATTCCGATGTGTGTAATCTGATGTGTGTAGGAAGACCATTTACTACTGTGGTATTATAACTGGATCAAACAAAATGCACAATAAAAGCATGACCAAGGTAATTCTGACCAGACAATGTAACAGGAAATATCCAAAACAGATGCAAAAATGTCTAAGTGAAGACAGCAAAATCTCAATTTCGAGACACATTAACAATGACATAAAATTAAGCTCTGGGAAATGATAAAGTGTGATGACATCCAACGGTGAAAGCAGATCAATCATGTTGATAAAGGCCATTAAACATCCTGGCTTTTTCGGGTTTTAGAAAATATAACACAGCCACTAGCATCAAGACATTCATTTAGCCGACTATTAGCCATCATTTTGCTGTAAGAACATTTTCAAACTTCTTGATTACAAGCTTCATCACATCTTGGTCAATATCGTGCCTATCACTCATCATGCATACATTATGAACTTTGTTACATCAGTTCATAATGTAACAAATTATTACTAAACGTGTGTCTTGTGTTAGAAACTTGATTGCACTTATCAGGATGCATTGTACAGAACTAAGTTTAAGATTTTGATGTCACCACAGAGCCAACGATGGGAGTGAATTGCTTAGCTCTGGCAAGTCTCATATGGGACAAGTAGAGGAGATAATAGAGACTAAGAAATCTCTTTGTGAGGCTTAAGTCCTAGAAAGTGATGTCCTTATAGACTTTCATTTGTCCCACAGAGTCAGACACTATCGAAAGCAGCTTAGAGCTATTGTTGCTCTCTCAGCTGTTAAAGGTTGTATAAAGGGAAGGATGATGTCACCTCAAATGTCCCTGCTTCACTGACTAAGCCTAGAGTATACCAAGATATTTTATGTTGACATTTAAGCAAAGAGCAGAGTTTAAATATTAAATGTTTCAATACTGCTTTCTGGCATTAAAACAATTGTTTGCAAAGGTTTCCTTTCCGAGGGCAAAATGATTTCGAGTGGACTAAACAAGCTACACATTCAAAATTAAATTGTTCGGCCCTTTGACAGTGCAGACACAGCTTCATCATTTGCATCTATTTTTTGTAAGTACAGTCCTGAGCAAGAGTCCCGACTCACCACTTTTCTATTTTAGCACTGCACAGGCCACCTTTCCTAATTTTTTTTAGGAAAGGTGGCCTGTGCATCTTTAATTTGTCTTAATTTACTTAGACTGTCATATTTGGTAATAGTTGGGGGTAAGTAACTCATAAGAAAAAGTTTTTTCTTATGAAAAAAGAAAAAAACTTTTTTCATAAGATGCTTTTTTTTTTTTTTGTAGTTATTCTTAACATATGCTGATTTATTACTCCGGCTCATTGCATTTCATTGTATTCTATCCATTAATTTCCATTTTTCTTGCAGGGTTTAATTGGTCTATCTTCAGCTCCAGATGTGTGAGAAGTAACCTGTCTAGGTACATCCTGGTCATATTGTAAAGTTATCACTGAACAACAGAGAGGCACTCAGGATACATAGCTGTGCATGCACAAACACAATCACATTAAAGAGCCATTTAGAATAGTTCATGAATGTGTCATGCATGTGTTCACCTGGACAGAGAAGCTGACATAACCGCAGCAAATGCACGCACGCACTGAAAAAGCTTGCCAACTTCATAAAGGGAAATTGAACTGTAACCCTTCTTGCTATTACCTAACACCAGATTTTAATTCTTCTTAGTTTGAATACTGCAGGTGGTAATTAATTCAGCCAAACTGTTTTTAATTGTTTTGAAATCTGAATCTGACTGATGACTCATTAGGTTAGATAAGTTTAATTTCTGTTCTGATAACTTAATTTAAAATGGACCTCTTTAAAGAAAATTGCTTTTTGTGCCATGTTCTGGGATAGTCACATCCTGTGGCTCTATGTGTGCATGTTTGTGTGAGTGTGGTTCACTGCTCCTTCGGCATGACCCGGTAAGTAGGCGTTTCCCGGCACGCTGCTGCCGGCGCACTGGCAGGCAATTATCTCATCACGGAGGTTTAAAAAAAGCTGCCAGATGTGTTCTCTCAATCTGATGGTCCAACATTGTTGGTCCATCACGTGAAATCCTATGTCACGAGTACTCAAAATTCAATATTTATAGTTTTGAGTTGACAAAATGTTGAAATCTTCAAGGGAACCTTTTTGCAAGGCATGTTAATCTGTCCATGGTAAATCTGAATCATTTAGAGTTTCTAAATGCTGGTTTGGTCAACTAATTTTAACTCTAGGAACCATAACACAAGAAACTATTTATTTTCTCTGTACAATTGCATGACCTGTTTTTCTCTTGCTTCAGCATGCAGAACTGAAAATTTGTTGTTGCATCATAGGATATCGAGATGCTATCCTCATTAAACATTTAGGTTACTTCGTGTAAAGTATCAAAGTATGAATGTATTTTTAACAGAGCATTTTTCCAGAAATAGACAGATGAATAAATCATTTAATCCATTTCACTCTGTTTTTAGCTATCAGCCTTTTCTGAGAGAGGTTTCCTTCTGTCTTCCTGTTTTATCAAAAGCAGTGAGTTGGACCAAATCACAACAGATCCAAGCTTAACATGCATATATATGTATATATTTGTGTTTTTGAATAAGGGCAGCATGATTGATACCAAAGTGATTGAACTACCTACACTTCACGTGTTACTTTCTTACTTTCTCAAGAATCATTTTCTCCCAATCCAGAAGTAAAATTGAATTGAGTTTGGGAGTTTTGTTGTGCCATTAACAATTTGCTGATTTCTAAAGTTTGTTATGAAGACCACAAAGATACAAGAACAGATGCCTCCTTCCAGTTGCTGGATTTTGAAATTATGAGGCTTCAAGCATAGCAAATGAAATTACTTAAACTTGGATGAATCTACTTGGAATGTCAGTGCCCCTTAGCCAAAGACTTTCCATACAAACAGACAAATTTGACTTCAAGTGATGCACACTATGCTTGACTGTATGATTTTATATTTAATCAAATAATAAGAAGTCCTTTTTAAAAGTCAACTGATAAAAACTGCTTCTTCAGTCATTTCCTTGAAACAATTATGTTTTCATTAAATTTGGTATATATGTTTGGTCAAAAAAATTGAGCAACATTTAGAGTTGTTGATATTTAAGTGGTTATTTAAGTAGATGATAATCATTACTGTTCAACTGGACTTCCTTTATGCTTGATTCCGATGTATTCAAAGTTTAGACAATGCATTATCAATTGCCAGAGTTAGAAATGCATCCCAGCAGCAGTCATCAAGAAGTGGGTGGTAAATAGGAATAGAGTTAATTCTGACAAATAAATAACTAAGGGTAAAACACAAATAGAACTAACTTTGACTCTTTTTTTTTTTTTTTTTCAAAATTAAGACATTCCTTTGAATGATTAATGGTAAAACACAAATAGAACTAACTTTGACTCTTTTTTTTTTTTTTTTGCAAAATTAAGACGTTCCTTTGAATGATTAATACATTTCTGGCATTAATTATAGCTAAACTCTTTTTTGCTGTCTTTTTTTAGCATTGATTACTTGTGTGTTTTCCTCCACTTTATATGTTACTCGACAAATTTATTTCCATTCATGTGCAACTCAAAACTATTTTCCACGATACCAAAACTATAAAACTGGGTTTCAGAAATATGACTGACATTTTGAATTGCAAGCGAACTGATTCAATTTAATGAGGATTTTTCATAAAAAGCCAATTCACAATTCATAGTCTCAAAGAACTTCACAAAAAAGCCAGTTCAAACGAATCACACAGACAAGTTCAAGTCAAAACAACTGAGCAATTTATACATACATTGTAAATCTATCTTGGTTATCAGTCGACTTTAATCCATAATTCAAATTGGTTAAAAAAGATTTATATGCAAGAATACCCAGAGTTTGCAGTAAGTTGCTGACTAGCAGCATTCATTCCTCCTGGATGAGCAAGCCATGACACTGGACAGTCGCTTGCATTGTGCCATTGATTTTGCAGCAGTCCCTCATCTTGAGCATGTGCTTAGCAACAGCAGAAAAAAAACAACAACAAAAAAAAAACACTGCATTAACAAGAACAAACTTCCAGCAGAACCTGGCTCAGATGAGCCATCTGGCAGGATCAAATGGGGTCAGTCCAAAAAAAGAGAAGAAATATAAAAAAGGCAATCCCAGTATTTTAGATAAAGAGAAAATTAAATAAAGCAGTGGTTGGCAGCATAGTTACTTTGAGATCTGTTTTTTTTTAATGTTTTAGTCTGAGAGCACACAATAAATGAAACTTTTGAATAAAAAATCAATAAGCCTATTCAAGGCCTTTGTGGCCTTTCCACCTATTATCTTAAACTGCAGTATCTAAGAGGATCCTGGCAAGCTGCAGCCTGTCTTCAGACATTTAATGTGAGGTAGGATATACCTTAAAAAGGTTGAGAGACCAAAGACTCAGAGCTCACTCGTACATCTTGTTTAAAAGCACAGAATAGGCATATGCTTGAACTAGTGGAAAATGGATGTCCTCAAGAAAATCCATTAAAAATAAAAAAGAAAATAAAGAAAAAAAATAGAATTTGTGAGTCAATAAAGATAAACAGGAAACTTAGGATCATTACAGTTCAGTGCCTTTGATATTATGATAGATTATTAGATTATCACTACTTATGAATGGCATTTCCATTGACTTAATAGGTGCAACAAGATATGATTTTCTTCAACTGCAAAAATTTTCACATTTGGTATTGACAGCAGCAGGAGCATAGCTGGAATTTAATTAAAATTAAAGTAAGACAATGAACCACATAACTCTTTAGACAGCTTTAACAAAGGGCATTTTGGCCAATTTATTTGGATTCTTTCATGATGGAGAAAAATCATTAATTTTTCAAGGGAGCAGAATTTTTGAAGTGTGCCTCTACAGGGCAGACGTGCATCATATATTTACTCCCATTATATGACACATGTAGGAACAAAAATTCTGTCTCTACAGAGAACATAGTGTTTTGGTTTTTACTGCAGCTGTATTGAGCTACAAACCAGACCACTGTTGAAAAAGGAAATTATGTAAAACCTATCTGCCCTTCAAAGAAATTACCTTCAGCTTGGCATTGCTTTGCTTTTAAAAAAATACTGTTATTTGGTCCAACATATTAAGTGCCTAGCAGCAGTGAGGCCCTAAAAACAAGAAGGCAGAAGGGAGGCATCTGGGCAGTTGGCTGGTCACTGCCTGTAGAAGTAATATAGAGTATTATTTGCTGAATGGAGGCAGTGACAGTAATTGGAAGTGGAAGTTTGCTGACAGAGTAAAAAAAAAAAAAAAAGTCATAGCTCAAGGGCACATGAGCACCAAACTCAACCAAATATCTACTGGCAAAGGCACCATAAGCAGATGGCACATTGTGTAAAATGTACCTGAAGTTTTAAATAAAGTGAGCTTTTTTTTTTTTTTTTCTTTATGTAGGAATTTGGTGTCTTCTCAGAGCCATTCATCGGAGTAGGCTATGATCTTTTTGATGATGTAACAATTTCACTCAACTCCTCTTTTGGAAGTTTGTCAATTTGAAACTGGCCCAGAGGCAAACAACATTCTTTTTCATAAGACAGCAATGCGGGAAACCAAACATTTAGGGCCTGTTGAAAATAAGTGTGTGCATATTTAGTTTGCTTTACTGTTTGATCTTAGATGTTTTCAAAAGAGTTTCTGCTCTAATATGACAGTGCCCTTCATAATGCATCGCTTACTTTGTGTGATGTGTATAAATAAGAAGCATAACTACTCGTCATTGCTATCTCAAAACTCAAAAATGTCAATTCTCTCCACCGTTTCAAATGACAGCTCATAACACAGTTGTTTAAAACCGCCTCTTCTCTGATGCCTTATGCTATTTATTTTCAAGTGATTTTATTGTTTAATTTTTACGTCTTTTCATTGATTTTTGTCAATTTTGTATGGTGTCCTTGCGTGTCACCTATGAATAAAATCTATCTATCTATCTATCTATCTATCTGTCTGTCTGTCTGTCTGTCCGTCTGTCTGTCTGTCTGTCTGTCTGTCCGTCCGTCCGTCCGTCCGTCCGTCCGTCCGTCCGTCCGTCCGTCCGTCCGTCCGTAGTGTTTTATTGTGTTACTCTACATGTATACAGTAAACAGTAAAAGTACAGATGATTTATCTAATTTCCCATTTCAGTTTACTGAAAAGTATATTGACTTTCATTCAAATCTAGAGTGAGACATTTTATTATCTTGTTGAGCAACTGTCAGAGCAGCAATAGACTAACAAAGGTTTTGGCAGTAGCACCATCTCAAACATTATGTACTGTGAGTGAATTAATTTAATGCACCCATCTCCCTGCTGCTGCTGGCCACAGTTTAATTTGATATACTTCCATAAATCTCACTTTGTGTCACAACTGTGACTCAAATCTTTTTCCTTCCAAACTGAGTGAAAAATGCAAGAAATGACGAATAACCATTGACTCCCTGTCTGAACATATATAAATGCTTCAGTATTAAGGGTTTTGGCAAATTATACTCATTGTAGGTTATTACCTAGATTACTCTTTTCCTGGGCGTTTGTGAAAATGAATTACTGTAAGATTTCATCAGTGAGTAATCCAGGAGGTCACAAGCAAACCCAGAGCAACATTTTAATCACACTGTACCCAAACTGTTTCAGTTATGGTTTAATATCAAGAAAAAGACTGGGCTCACAATAGTATTGAAAGAGGAGTTCAAGGCGAAACCTACTACTGGCCACAAGGAAAACATATTTGACCAAAAAAAAAAAAAAAAAAAAAAGATGGCTATCTTTGGGGAAATATTTTGTGGAATTAAACATTTTGAAATGAGCTAAAACAGCTTATGTGCAAAAGCAAGCTGCAAATAACTAAAATTAATCAGATGCACTGCATGACAATTATTACTTTGGCAGTAGCAACTGCCATCAAATGAGGTTCAAGTTTTATTGTTTGTCTTTTATAACACTACAGAAGCCTTTAAGGTATAAAACAACCACATATTTGTTTATTCACCACATGGAACAGGTTTACAGCAGGTGGAAAAACCCTCTCCAGCTGGTGACAATGATCTTGACAAGCGACCTTTTATAACTTACTACACTGGCAAATACACAAACCTACCAGGAAACTGGCTTATCATAAATGCTAATGCACTAACAAGCATCTACAACATGATTAACACATCTAAATATGCAATTCAACAAATGTTATCTGGCACTGGAAAATATCTAAAAACACATTTCAGTGTACAATATGAAGCCCTAAAATTGTCTTTACTCCTTCTCTTCTGGAACCTTTAAAAGGTGCACAGGCCCCCGGGGAATATTTTAACCTGAACACAGTGCAGAGGAAGAGACAATGGGAAAGTCATCTGCCTAACAAATATAATACACTAGTCTTTTATAAATAATTTCAAATATTATCCGCTAAAACATTACTTGTAATGAAAAAAGTAATGAAGAACCTCCATTACACACATGCTAATTTAGACTTTTATTTTTCCTTAATTGAAAACCACATTTTGTATCTGCTTAGGTTGTTTTTCAGACCTTAAAACATTTGATTTAAATAAGGCAAAGCCAAAAGAAACATCTAAAATCTCTAAATGCTTTTAACATTAATGTGCATATAACAGTGGGGTTTGTCATCCAAATTAACAGAAAAGTATATGTTCCTTTCTCCACTCCATGACAGCTGTACAAACAGAACAATGTCTTGAACAAACATTTGCATCTAAAAAAAAAAAAAATATTAATTGTGTAACAAAATCCCTTTGTTGTGGAAAATCATTTAGTGCAACTGGATTTATGTAGACATGATTTGTTTTTTTTTTACCATGTTGGATCAGGCAGCTGTCTTTGCCAACACCAAGTGTCAAACTGGAATCCATTATTTAAAATGCATTTTTCATCATGTCCCTTTAAGTGAGCAGATCCATTGCTCATGTTGCATGCATTTTATTTGCAATGTAAAGTTAATGCTCACTGCTAGTATCACAAAGACATGACTCTTAATGAGTGACTGGGTATTTCGTAATCTCCACTATGTCACAATGGAGCTACTTTGTTCCTTTTGAGAGATACAAATGTCCTTAGAGAGTTATGGGAAAATGCACTTACTGCCATTGAAAATTCACACTCGAGCAAAGTTTTACCTGTCATGTATTGCAATTTTGATGAAGCAGGTGAAAACAGTTATTTGAAGAAACGAGAGACCACAGTGTTGGTGTTTTCAACTGGCATTTTGACCTGGCATTTTTATTAATAGCTCTAGATTCTTTGAGATTACAGTCAGTCACCTCTGCCTCCTGTTGTCTCGATGTTAGACTTATGGAAATGAGGCCATCATAATCCTGATCAGGTTGTGTCGGCTTATGGTGTGAACAGAGTTCTCTGACCCTGTGGTAATTGCCTCTTGCAATCCTCTATGTCTTGCTCGACATGCCAGCAAATCCAGGAATGTCTGTTGCTTTTTCAGCAGTGACCTTGACCATCTCTCAGAGCTTTTGAGTTGGCCTCCCCACATTACAAAGGTAATTCAAATGGCAATTGACTAGCAATTTTTCTACATTTCTTGAAAAATACATGCTGGAATTAAACACACTTTATCTGTAAAAAGGGATAGCAATTGAACAGGCAGTCTGGTTCCTGAAAAGCAGTACATTTATTCTGAAACAGATTTATTTCCAAAGATTTATGTGTAATGGTTTATCAACTCGACAAAACTCGTTGAAGGAAACAAAGATGCAAAGATCTTTTGCATGAGAAGCAAAATGCCACAAACACTTTGGTGTTTTGCCACAGTGCTTGTATTTATTTTATGTGTCCTGCATAATACACAATACACTAAAACAGTGATATCATCATAAGATCATATTGACGATTGGACCATTTAAATCATCTGTACTGACACAACAAAAAGTGGCAGGACATTGGCCTTTGAAGACTGAATTGGAGAAACTGATTTGAACCAACAAATCTTTCAGATGTTCCAAGATATGTTTCAAACTAAACAACGTTTTAAAGACTTTAGTACTTATCTGTTTTAACAAAAAAAATTGAACAATGCTGTCTCACAAAAATAGAATTTTCTTTTAGATTATGGAGTTATTTGGAAAATGATTACCCCAAAATACTATTATGAATCAGGATCTTTGGATTACAAAGAGTAAAGAGGGAGATATCAGTATCGGCTTGTTTCATTTTTGCTTAGACATCGAAGCCCACTGAATAAATCACAAACTGTATCTGGACACTCTAGATACATTTCTTGTTCTAAATAGCATAACTAAAGGTAGGTATGGGTTTAGATGTAGATGTTGAGGTCCCTAAAACTCTAACGTTTCTAGTGTTTGTCTCAGTGTGCAGCTTGAAACACTGATCCACTCAGAGGAAAAAAAAAATATTTCAGTAACTCAGTTTACTAAATGAAACAAATTATAGGTAATAAAGCAGATTGATGTTTTAAAACCTTTTCTTCCATTGATTATGATTTCCTGCTCACAACTAATGCAAATGCAAGAATTAAGATACAATAAAACAGGACATTTTTTATACAAAAATGTAGGGTTACCGGCTTAAAAATTGACATTCTGACAGAGTACTTTTAATCTGACAAATGGGCCTCACCAAAATGCATATTCTGATTTAGTAACTATGGCTGCAACACTTTCTTTTTTTTGCCACTTGTGAGCTACACTGATGAGAGCTGTTAGGAAATTCTCTGTGTGTGAGTGTGTGAACTCATGTTGGTTTTTGGATTTTCTTCCGTCTGTGTAAGTTTTGTTCTTTGTTATTTTATTAAACTCATTTAAGGCTCTACTGAGCCTTCTTGTCACTGGTTGTTTGTTTCTTGTTGCCTTCGTATCCTCATTAAGACCAAACAAATTAAAACAAGGATCTGTTGGTCTTAAGCATCTTAAGACAATGCTGCATATGCTCCTGATGGTAAAGCAATTCAATATGTACTATCATTTAAATAAACAGAAAATAAACTCATGTTTTTTTTGTTTTTTTTTGTACCTCTTAGATGCATGACTGTGTTGTATCAGGCCATCAGTATCAAAGTATCTCAAGTGTATCTACTGTAAATTACATGTGGGGGGGTGGGGGCAGTCACTCAGCTGTGACTCAATTACAAGAAGACGACAAAGGACCCATATGATCGCTTTTGTCTGGAATCCACACAGCAATCATATTTACTACTTGTAAATTGAATTAAGGGACAGGAACGGGAGCAGGTAAAAGGCAGACTCAAGGGGCCTCTTTCCTAGTCAAGACTAATTGTGTCTCTGAGTGACACAAAGGCTTGAATAGAGAAAGCACTACTGTAATCAGATGGCTGTGTGCTTGTTCATCAGCCCAGAACCTTTCTGCACCATTGGCTCTTCTGTCTGTGCCTATGACAACAGAGGGGAACAGCAGTGTGCTGATTGCAGCATCAACCCTATGGCAGAGAAAATAGAGATATTGTTGGCTGCACTGGTTAAGAAAATCTACACCATCAAACTAAAGCAATAGACGATATCTGATTTTGAGACAATATGAAATACAAACCAATAAACAGAAGTGATTGTTTTTGGTCGTCTCATTCAGACAATCTGATTATCACGTTCTCACATTAGAAAAAAAACAAACAAAAAAGCACAGTTTTTGTTTGTATCAAAACAAAATATTACTTGAGCTTTTATATGCATGCTTTAGATATGACTTGCTGTAGTTGAAGCTGTCTCTTTTTATTTTGAGAGAAGCTATTTATGCTGCTCTTTCTGCTTCATTGATTTGCACACAGCAGCTGACGAGCCCAAAACAAACCCTTTCACATGGATACATACTGAGGAATTTATGTAAACCCACTGAACCAGAGAACAACTAACACTAGTGCATGACTGTGATAGACTAACTCATCCTGTTCTCTGTAGTTCTTTATTTTACTGAAAGAAAGATCAGTTATGTCATAGCTGAAAAGCAAAAGTAGATGCTTGAAAGATCAGAACCATTAGAAGGATAAGAAGCGAACATAACTTATAAACTATTCAAATCACATTCAAATACAAATAAAAAGGAACAAAAAGGACACAACATTGTTGGTACAGAAAAAAAAAAAACAAACAGACTGACTTAAGCCAACATTTATGATATTTGCACAATATCCAGGAATGTGTTACTTTTCTGGCCTCTCCTTCAACATCGCCATGAAGTCAGTTAAGCCTTTCTAATTTTGTTTTTATAAATTGAAATGCTACATTTTCTTTGGTTGTTAATAGTAAAATGTCTTATGTTGTGAGAGAAAAACACCAAATAAACCATCTTATTTTAAAAAGCGTACAAAGCAACTCAAACCAGGTGTCTGAGTTATAAGACAAACAGAATTATCAAAATCAAAATGTAATAATTTTTGTTCAGTTTTTTTTCCATTTTGATTTTATTCAGCGTATTGTGAAATTTCCTGAGTAGGATTTTTTTTTTTTCTGCAAGATTTAAATATGTGGTCTCTTTCCACATTAGAAACCTTTAGGAACAAGGATAATTTGTATGCAGCTTCTCTGTAACTGCTTGATTTTCACAAATTTAATCAGGGCTTGCTGAGATTACAAGGGTAAAACTTTTTTCACCAGAAATGGCTCCTGCTGGAAAGAAATACTTCTTAAGCTCTCCTGAATCTTTAGTGAATTAAATTTTAAGTATGTTTCTTTCCTGGTTTAATATTCCCTTTATTAGGTTTTATTGCCCATAATATTATAATTTGTAAAAGAATTTGCCTAATATTTTGTGGGAAAACAAGAACAGTGTCTTGTGCAGAATATCACATTGATTAACAGCAACTCAAATTTAAGATAATGGCACAATTAAATGCTAACTTGATGTAAATTTTTGTTCATTCAAATTAATAGCTGACTTTCACCTTCAATTTTCTGTGAAAACAATGAGATTTTATGACAAATACGGTACATTCTGTCATTTTTGATACAGCAATTTTCCTTTGTAAAGTACAAATAAACAATCACAAACCCTAGATTTCTGCTTTAACATGTTTTATGAATGAAAGAACCAAGGCAGCTCATGCTCTAAGTCTCTTTGTGCACTTATCTATTCAGACACACCAGCCTGGATTTTGTTATCAAACATCCGAGTGACATGTTTCATTGCAGTTATGAGTAACAACACGTACGTCTTAAAAATGAACAGAAATCATAGAATAAAGTTTAGGACTACAGAACACCCCATTGAAATCTCACCTATCAGTCTGTGAAGGCAAAAAGAATGTAAAATTTATTACAGTTACATCTACCATAGTCTATGGAGAACCTCTAGTAACTTCCTCTTTGTTTTATTAGGCCTACTTCTCTGTCAGCGCTGTGAACCATTCTTCAGACAGTGCTCAAGAGGAGTGGCCTCAGCATCACCACATGCAATTCACCTTAATACCTTAGTACCAGCTGGGGAAAGAAATCGTTTTAATGCATTTCCTGAATTGGATCATTTCTGCTCAGTTTATGAATTGTCCATACAGTTGTATGTTTTTCCATGTGGGGGTGGGTAATTGTCTATTTTTGTTTTGTGGGTTTGTTTTTCAGCACTTTGAGCTGATTTTAATATGAAGGGTGCTTAATAGACAACATTGACTTATTGATTGATTGAAATGCACATAAGAATGGAAAGGGCGTTCCAGAAGAAAATGTGTATCAAAGGCAAAAGGCTCAGGGTAGTACAGTCAAAATTCCCACTAGGGCTGCAACGATTCCTTGAATGATTTGAGTAGCTCGATTATTAAAATTTCTTGAGGCAAGTTATCTGCCTCTAGGGTTTGTTTTACTATTTAGCGCGCCGTGTTTCAGCCAGGTGATTATTTGTCTTGTGCAATGCTTTTTCTTCCACTTTTGAGTTGTTGACTGATGCCAATTACTAGCACCATCATGTCCAATTTTCAAGTTTGATCTGGGGTAATTTTCATTTTAACAAATTTTTCTGTGTATGACAAACACACCAAATGCCATCAAGTACGTGGACACAAAAGCTTTACATGACTGAGCAACGTTACAGTTCATATATTAAACTCACACTAATATGAGACATTTTTAGTTTATGAATGCATAAACTAAAAACTGGAGCATAGACTATTTTAGAAGTGTCTTTGTGAGCTACTACTGTATTATTAGACTGAAAATAATTTCAGATATTAATATTTAAATTTTGCCCAGGTTAAGTTAAAAGGTGAGATATTATTGTTACAAGTTAATTTTCTAAATTACAGAAAAGTAATTGTTAGGGATGCACAAGTATGAACATTTGGGCCATTGTTGAAATCTGATATTAATACTGCTGTTATGGCAGAATTTACCAATAATTTATGTACTTTTTTATTTCATCACTCAATTAATCATTAGAATAATCAACAGATTACTCAGTTATTAAAATAATCGTTTACAAGAGTCCTACCTTGTTTTACTCTGTACAGTTGTTCTTTCTTCTTCTACTCTGAAATGTTTTCTTCTGCTTTGATTTGAGGTGTTTAGTAGCAAAATAACTTGCAGATGAAACCCATATTCTGTTGAACAGTTTTTTTTTTTGTTTGTTTTTGTTTTGTTTTTATTTGAGCAAATGCAAAACAGCATTTTTTTTTCAACTGGCAGCAGAACTGCTTTTTTTTTCTTGCCTCTACTTCTACATTGGAAGAAATTAGTCTTTGTCTTCTTTTTGAAGGTTTGACCAATATTGACTCTGTCTTAAAATGACATGAAGTGTATTGGCTGCAGCAAGAAACATAATACAGCAACCAAAAAAAATAAAATAAAATAAACCTTAGAGTTCAATTAGAGTATATGAGCCTGACATATGGATGTCAAGTCAAAGTGAATTGAATTGTCCAGTGTCTCTCAAATCAGAAGAGACTTGGCTGTGTGATGAATGGTGACATTTATTTGATTTGGGAGATATTACAGTAGGTACTGTCAAGAGATATAAATGAATATAGTGCTGCAATCATATTTTACCAGAAGAGCAATACTTTTTTTTTTTTTTTTTTTTCTTGAAGTGCACCAGAGGTGGCAAAGATGTAAAGGACAGTTAGTCTCTCGCAATGTAGACATTGGTCAAACAAAGGCCAAAATAAAGTTCAACTGTCATTAAATAAACTGGGACATTTTTGTTGTTTAAAGTTTGACCTCGACCGTGACTTTATCTATCTTACCTATTTAAACCTTCAAGCATTCCCACGTGTGAATTTAATGGGTTCATATCTTTTAATATTACTACAATTGTTTTCTTGTGCCTGCTTGGAGACGCTTTTCTGCTATAGCCAATGAATGTTTAGTGGGTTCATTTGTTTGTGTACATTTCGCAAGCGCTGAGGTGTGAAATTTACAAGGCTGCTTTATCAGTTTTTATAAACTGTGAAACCATGTCATCCAAATGTTATTTGCTACAAGATGTGGCACAGTAGAGTAACTTTAATTATTTGAATTTATTTGACAATAATCATAGCATTCAAAAGCTGTAGCTGTTGATGAGCTACCAAAATGTAACTGTCTAAAAAGTTTTTATTTGCACCTTTACCTTATTAGTTACTAATGTTGTCAGTGGCCTTCTATAAAACATCCTTTTATCCCACCTCGGAAACCCACGCTCGGAATAATAACAATAAAAAAATCTGTCGGTGGTCCTCATAAAACTGCCTAATTATTGCAAAATTTTAGCATAACAATGCTAGACTTCAACCCATCAACAATAAAGTATATGGTATGGCTGATGTTCGGGGTTTTAATCATTTCAAAATGTGCACCTTTCATTTCTCCCCTGGTGGTTTTTAGAAAGCAAAGTGAAGTGGGGCTGCTGCATCAATAAGACGGAAACCTCCCAAATCCTCTTAGATGAAAGTCTGACACAGGTCAACAGGATTATTGGTCTTTACTGACAGATTGAATACAATTTCCATGGCAATAGTAAATTATTTGCAATTGAGATAATACATGTGTCTTTAATTAGAATTAGGAAGGTGCATATATTCTATTCAGTGTGTAAGGATGCTTGAAAATCCTAAAAAAAAATAAAAAATAAAATACAAGACATTGTACTTATGGAGAGTTTTTAAATCCAAGATGCCTCTCTTTGCTACAGTTCTGCAACAGTGAGTTTTGGAGATCTTTCAAAATCTCACTTATCAATCCCATGGCAAGTTCAGCTTTGGTTATTTTCTGCTTTTATCTGTCACAGTTCAAGTCCAATATGTTTTTTTGGGTGATACTTTGCATTTGAAAAGTCAAAACTGGACTATTCTATAATGAATAAATAACAAAACTGTATTGCTTAATTAAAAATTAACTGCCTGAGGCCCTAAGGGAAAGAGTGAAGGGTAGGTTGGAAAAAAAAAAAAAACGACAGTTGGTGATTGACAGTGCAAAAACTTGTTTATCGTGAGGCTGCAGATGTGACTGTAGCTGCACTGGAGGGCAGCCATTATTTTATGCTGGGCAGGTAGCACGCTCCATTTCCTAACCTGTCAGAATGGACAAGCTAAACACAGGGCTTTTTGACACTGGGATTTTACATCGCTCATTCTCACCGACAGCTGCAGTCGAAAGAAAACTTGATGTGATGTCAGTCCCCGTGGGGCCCCCTAGCATCTGATGTGCAGTGCTTACAGTTTTTCAGAGGTAAATCAGTGCTGTCTGTGATAATTTTTCTATCTTCAAGGTATGAAGTGCACAGAATGTCACATTTGACAAGCTGGCTCCAAAAAAAAACAAAAAAAAAAACAGTCCTTTCCTCTGATGGTTGGGAAAGAGAGTTCCCATTGAAATGGTATTCTTCTACTGGGAAGATTAAATTATCTTACTTTTAAATTGCTAGAGTGAGATGTAGGTGTGTTGTATTTGAGTATTCAAAGTACAGTTGAAAATGAGTATTTACAGATTATCCCCTCTATATAAATATACACAACCTTTTGGTTTTACTATCTGACACTAAATCAAACTTGTCCTATTTTAGTCGCTTTAAAAAATTCTAAAATTACTATTGTTTGCCTAAAACAACAATAATTAGTGAATTCAATTTACTTATTTATAATAAGGGGTGGTATTAGCTTACTTTTCCTTGGTAGAATTGGTAGTATGTTTCACAAACTTAAAGGGCTTAAACAAGATGAGTATTACATTGTAGGTCACAGCGAGAAAAAAAAAATAATTGCAGATGTATTTTTTGAGTATTTTTACAAGTACCTGTTTTCAACACCATGCAGTTTCCCCAAAAATATAAAATGCTTGGTACAAAAAAAAATGAGAGCAAAGGACAAAAATGTTTACAATCTGTAAAACACAAAACAAATCACTGACTAAATTTGGAAATGTTACTGTAAAACATGAATGAAATATTAAATAAACAAGAGCATCAAAATCAGGGCAGCAGTTTATGTAAAAACAATAAAAGTCTGTCATAAACACTACAATTTCCCAAACAAAATGTTAACACAACCCTAAAAATAATGATTGTTATATGGTTCAGACTGAAGTTGACTGAAGTTGACTTTGTATTTCTGTTTCTGCATGCTTTGCTTTACAGTTCACTGAATAGTCAAATGGCTTTCAGAGGCCCAATGATTTCAGTGTAGTGCATTTTCAGACAATGATATTGTCAACAAGATAATGAATTTGTGTGGGAGTAAACATTTGGTAGCTGCCCTCTGTTTCATTGGCACAAGACACTTAAAGTGTTTGTTTTTTTTGGCTTACCCTACCAAAAACAGATGCTGTGTCTTGTTTTAATTTTTGGTTGTTCTGGCAGATGGTCTGGCCACACATGAATGTTAGTGATGACCGTGCAGTCCAGATAGACTACATTTACAGATACTGTCGATATTAAAAACACAACTTAATGAAGCAATAATGAAAGTTTTTTTTTTTTTTCAGAGAAAAAAATAAAAACAATTTCACTGTTGGTTATGCTGTCCATCTTTTTCCTTCAGTGTATTTTTTAACAGTACAAGTTGAACTGCTGTGGTATTTTTAGTGACCTCAACAACAATTTGCATGTTTTAAAGATGTGTAAAAAGCCTTAACGTATTACAATTGCTTTGATAACTGTTACTCCATGTACAGTCTCTGTACTGAAGTCCTCTAACAGTAATTCCTTCTTGTTGGTAGGAAATGAGAAGGATGCGCGCATGGTTTAAAATTAAACTTGGTGTGTATAAGTGGTTGTCTGCAATGTGCTGATGGTTCAGGAAGAAAGTCTCTGTAGACAGGACTTTGTTTGAACATTTCTTTTTAAACTCCAAACCTAATCAGAACGCCTGAATCATGAGGAAATCTTGGCCCGGTTGTGGAAATCCCTCCTGATCTCTAGACAGCCTCTTCTAAAGGGCTCAGAGCAAAACTTTATACAACATCCTATTTTGCATTCCCCAATGTATAGACTTTTTCTATATGCACACTTTCCATTCCTAACCATCTCCTGGTTTCAACCATCTCATCATGCCTTTTTTTATTTGATCACTCAAAATGTTCAGACTTTGGCTTACACCAAACAGTAATTCATAGATTAATAAAGACAAGTTTCTTCACTCTCTGGTCAACTGAAAAAATAAAGAACTTCTAAAAAGTGTCTTGTTTGGATTTTCATTTTAAAAGAACTTTTGCAGGTGCCAGAAAGCATCATTTCTCAACAAGAAGGTTCTTCCCCGCTGAAGGATGGCAGGGTTGGTGGGTTATGTTACTACAATAGAAAACTAACTTATTTTAAAACTTTATCCTTACCAGAAATACCAATACTTATGTGGGATATACACCTGGACTTTAAATATTGACTTCTAAAACACCTTTTAAGAGAAAATACATGTTAAATTTGACCTAAAACAGTACTTTTTTAAAATTTTTTATATTCTGTTAAAAGCTTTGCTGGCATACAGGATCTTTAAACGCATAGCATGTGGTAGAGAATCTACAGCTTGTGACTTTCTATTAAGTGATTTACATATATTTTTTAAGGTTTGACAATACCTTCTGTTACACAAAAACGAAGGAGCCAGTGTTTCTGTTTTTTTTTTTTATTTTATCAATTTCGCCCTGGCATATAAAAACAATGTTTTTGATGCATGGTTTGAATGAAGAGTGTTGGTCTCCTTTTTATGCCACTATGTCATCCGTTGGGAAGTTGTTGTTGTTGTTGTTGTTTTTTTCTGTGGGAAAAGATGGATATGATGGTATGAGAGTGTGCGAAAAGTGTGAATTGCCTGAGTCTCACCCTCAGTGCTTGAGATGAGAGCCATGCAGTTTCTCCACTCCGAGAGGATTGACTCTTTTAATCTTCACAAAACAAAACTAGAAATATCCACCATCTGCTTACTTGGGTAGGCAAGTAATTTTGGAAGGGCTCCTGTTGTAAGACTGGGAAGAAAAAGTTACGTAATATAATATTTCCTAGGTGTTGAGCATGTACCTTCTCTGTTTTCTCTGGGTACTGTGGTTTGTTGTAATGTTTCGAAATGTCTGCTTGGTTTCTGTGTTACTCTAAATATTCTCAATGCGACTTAGTATGTGCAATATTGTCATTGTTGCATATCTCTGTGTCTCTCCTGGTCTTATAATGGAGAAGCCTGCAACTTGACTCGTCGGATAGACTTCTACCTTCCCCCAAGCCCTCAAACAAGATTAAACACTTAGACGCCCAACAGAGAAGCAGATGCTTTCCTCATAAAACAATGATAACCTTTAAAACATTTAAATCAGTTTGAGATCTTGTGAGCTTTTGCAATATATCACTATACCATTTGCTTCCTAGCAGGACTGGAGCTTTAAAATGCCTTCTGTGTTACTACAAAAAAGTGACACATGAAGGTCTTGTCTGATGTGGAGAACATCTCAGTGAAGAAATGCTATTTTAAAAAAAAAGACATTAATTTAACACCCACTAAATATATTTCAGTGTTAGACTAATAATAATTACACCCCTATCACACTATTGCAGTTCTGCACTCTTTTCCTAGGTCACATGGAGTATGCAGCTTTATGCTACCGTCTCATTGTTTACCTCACTTATGTTACTTGTACATGTTAAACAACTAAGGCTGACAGTATTATGTATTATGGCCATATAATACTTGGTGTAACTTAGCAGTAAATGTAAGATGGAGCTTAATTTCTAAATAATGGCTGAGGGAGATGCTTTTCCTGCTGCACTGACGCAGTTTATCAAATATGTTATCAGTTGAACAGAAAGAATTGGGCCTCAGTCACCATGGTATCTGTGTAGAACAGTTCTGTCTGATTAAAAGGGATTTGTCTAATAATCCAGCAAGGAATTTTACTGACTAAGCATTGACAATTCACTGATGCACTGAGTCTCTCTCTTACTCATTTTCTGCTCCTCAGTGTTATGAAAGCAATGGATAATTAGCTGTAGTGCATTCAAATACTGCTATATTTTGATATTGGAGTTCAATAACTGTCAGACTTTAAAGCTGCCGTAAACTTGTATGTAAATATGTTTTGGTGTTTTTTTAAAATATTTGTTAAAACTGTCACTATGTCTTGACAGTATAGCATGAGATAGATAATCTGTGAAAAACCAAGCTACTCTGTCTCTGCAGAAGTACACCAATCTCAGACGGAAATAATCACACATCCTCTTGTGTGATTCTGCATAGTGGTCAGGAAGTGTAATCAAAACTTGATACTCATTTTGTCAAGAAATACCAAAAGATGCTAAATCCATTTCCAATGCAAATTGCGGTACCCCTGCTCTTTCAAAATACTGTATACTGTGTGTCAGGAATGTTTTATATTAAGCAGCAGGGAGAAGCAAGTATTGGAACAGGCCATCTCCTCCTCAGAGGCTGAAATTGTTTCATGGACAATGAGCTACCTTCTTTATGACCAAGAGCCAGGAGAGGAGATGAAACGACTGATGCTATTTGGTTTGGAGTCAGCTTGCAGTTCAGGAGTGTATGTGAAATAATCTCTTTTTCTTGTCTCCGGGGAACTCTCATGCTGAAAGAGACAGTTTGCAGAGGACTTTTGACAAGCCCGTAGAAAGACAGTTAAAGAACATTGGTTTCTTGGAAAGTTTAACATGTCTTTATCTAAAGTTTGAACTGTGGGTAACATGTTGCAATAGCTGCGAAAAGCAGGTCAGTGGCATGGTAATTATAAAGCAATTTAAATAAATTATTTAAGAGATAAGAAAATAAACTCGGTTAATATTTTCTAACAATATCCATACTCTTTGAATTATCCACAATTTGTAACATTAGAACAACAGAGTTTATCTACATTTACACACACACACACACACGCACACACGCGCGGCGACGTGTGTGTTATAGACTAACATGGCAATTGTGACACAATTGTCAAGTGGAAGAAAATGAACACATGACTAGTAAACCTTTTTAGATGCAGAATAAGAAAAATGTGGTATTCAAATTCGACCCCTGACTCAATGCTTCAAAGAACAGCCTTTTAGCACAATTACAGCTTGTAGTTTGGAGAATTAACATTTTGCCCATTCATTTTTGTAAAATTGTAGAGTTCTTCACATATGATGGAGAGGTTTTGTGAACAGCAATTTTAAAGTTGTAAACAAATTCTCAAGAGTCTGGGTGGTTGTTTGGCTGGAGGAGGGCAAATGGTTGTCAAATCATTGCGTAAGGTCAACAGGAGATGAATGAGGAGTGAGGGAAGTTGCCTCCCCTATGTTAAACTCCTAAGGCTTAGTTTACATGACACCGCTATCTGAAAACTGCGGGTATTTGTGCATGTTGATTGGGAACATGTTCCACATTTAGACGTCATTATGTCTCTGTTTAAAATTCACTGTAGTTGCAATTCTGGTTCACTATGTGGCGCTACGATTTTAGTTTGTTGTCACAATTTGTCTTCCACCTTCATACAATGGACTTTGTAATCATTTTTGAAAAATGGTTTTTTCACAGACCCCAGAGGACTTCAAGGTACCATTGAACATCTAAACTACTCAAAGATTGTCTCTGTTTAGCAGTTAGGTATCTTTCAAAGGCAGTTGGCTCCAATGCATGTCAAAATGGGCTGAATACATACTCAGTCATCGTTTTCAGGGTTTTTTTGGAAAACATATGACTGCCCTGTATAACTTTACTACTCATTCAGAAAGATGTGCTACTTTATTTTGGTTTATCACCTAACATCTCACAAAATACACAAGGTTTGTGGTTGTAACATGGAAATAATCAGGTTGAACTTTTAGTAAGGTGCTGTACATGTCACAACAGCAGGTGCAGTATTTTTACTTAAAAAATTCACTTTTCTTATCTTTCAGAATAAAACATTTATTACTATAATAATATCCATACTACAGTAAGTGGACTGTTGTGTTGATAGTAGTTTTGCTCCACTGTGTGTATCACTGATACATGTTGTACTTCAAGGTCAGCTTATCGCCTCAATTTTTTGGTTCTGCTTGGAATAGCAGAATGTGTCAAAGCATGATACTGAGATATCAGAGAGCAGTGTTTGTTCGGCGAAGCTGCAATACAAATTTAAACACCAAACATAGCAATCCCTCACACTGATTTGATATGAACCATGCTGGGTTTATCCTTTCTCTGCTGTATTTGTATACACACACTGTTACACACACAATCTCACATGTTCAGTAAAATAAATCCAGAGGATGAAAATACATGCACTAGTGGAAATACTTGGGCACATTTTAAGTATAAGTGTATTCAAAATTACTAGCATTTTCAACATGTTTTATTAAGCATTTTATCTGATGCAACCAAGTATTTAATGCATAAACAAACAAACAAAAAAAATTAATAAGATTTCCAGTTTGGTGCCAAATGTTTTAAAGTTCTTAAGCTGTGAAACCAGTCTAATTTAAACCTGCATGACAACTCCATGTCTGTTTATTTTTTATGTGGTCATAGTGAAGCATATAAAGAGTAAAAATGTTCAAATTTAAGGTAACAGCTACCTTAAAATTTTATTAAATTACAACGTGTCAAACTTGTAAAAGCACAAAACCAGAAGTGCTTTTATGTAAATACTTATGACCCAGTGATATTGCAGCTAGCATAGCAGTGAGAAAATATTTTGGCGTTTATTTGGTTTCCTAAATCATCCAGTGATCTAATACAGCATTCATATGGAGAGACATTCATGTGGTCATCATTGTGGAGCTACAGCTTACATGATGAGATTGGTCTGACATATACAGGCCAAAATCCACGAATGACCCTGACTAAAAATCCAGAACAATTCTTTCAGAGCAAAACGTGCTGCAGCGACAGTATGTAGTGCAGGTTTCTTTTCACTCTTCGTGACGCAAGATAAAAATTATTAACCAAATTTCCGATCAGGACTCCAAGTTGAGTTTTTGTGGACAAGTCTAATTTGCATCTAAAGTCCTTAATTTTTAAAGATCTAAGTGTGACTAAAGTTGGAGTCTGAACCTCAAGTCCTCATCTCTGGTATTATTTGTCATATTTGTCACTCATAAGTTTGGGAATGAGGCATCTTCTGTCTTAATAGATGTTCTGCTTACTGGATCCATGAATGTACTTTTAAATTATGGCATTGCATTATCTTAATAAAATAAAAATATTAGATTTCTTAAAAATTCCTAGTCCGTGGATTATTTTAAAACATTGTTTCCTCCCTTGAACTTAATTGCCACCTCATGTTTCTGCATACTTATTTCTATGTGCTACAAAATGTTTAACCCAGTAATGCTGCAAAATTGTGATGAATATTATCAGACATGCTTCATTCTCTATGGAACTCATTTTGTCCTGTGCTCTGATGCTTGCACATACAAAGCAAATGAGAGTGTCAATGTCATGTTAGTGTTTCCTATCACTTTAAGTGCTGCAATAAAACTGGTGATTTACATCCATATGTCTGATTAAGTGTGGAACATAGGACATTTGTTTTAAATGTGGCATTAGGAGGTTCCTCACTCTTGTCACAAGAAAGCAGATTAATAAACACATGCCAGGTGGAAAGGTCACTTTATAACCATTCATTTAGATAAATGCTGAACCCTACACAGGAAGAGCATTTGAAAATGTAATGACTCCATCTGAAGAAAACAGCATTTGTGAACAGAGTAAAACGTGAAGGTCATTATAGGCCTGTGTCATGATTGATCACAACTTCTAACAATAAACTTCAACCCTTTTTCCACAATTTATACCCTGTTCATTTTATTGAACATTTAATTTCCTTCAAACGTTTAAAATCTATATTAAAAAGCATGTTGCTTTTCTTTTGTCTTTTTTGTATTTTTTGACTTGCATTTGGTTCTTTGTGGTGTGAAACCCCATTCTCCTCACAGCTATTATATATAGATGTCTCTACATATTGTGCGTTTGGATAATGGCACATAGGGATACAGAGGTGAATATAAACGACAGTAGTCTGTTCTGCTGACCTTATTTCTTCTTATTTTATCATCGTGGCTTTCTTTCAAATTGTCCTGATATCTGTTGTTTTCATTTTTCAACACCAACACTCAGCTGTGCCTAGAAATATCATTTGCAGTCCTACTGTGGAAAAGGTGTGAAAAAGGTCAGAAGGCTATGATGGTAGTGAGAGATGCTTGCATTTTTTTATTTGTACTGTTAAAAATACTCTGCAAAAGTTAAGAAAAATCATATATGGTGTCATAAAAAGATGAATTTAGAAGATATTTCTAATTTTACCAAGTGGTAAAAATATATTTATACAGTGAAAATATATTTTTGTTGGAAATAAGTAATTAGTTTTTGGACTAATTCCATTTAATGACGAGTCTTGCTACACATTTGCAAAGTCATTAAATGTTGTGCTTAATGTTTATATTTAAATGTATATTTCAATATTAAGTGAAAGTTCTCTATTGTCCACACTGAGTTTTCATTTCCATTGAGCATCAAAGCTAAGGCTAGTGAAATGACAGCTAGGGGTATTAGGAATGTTATTCATTTTTGAGATATACTATATTTTCCACCAATGACAAATAACCCATTTTCACTTTTCTGCAAAATTCACCAACTGCAAAATTCTTGTTAAAAGAAGTATAACATAAGTATTTCAAAAGAGCAGAAGAAATGTTATGTTTTTTTGAACAATAACGATCTGTTGCTAAGAGAAGAGCATTCTGGTAGCGAACTGCCACGAAGTAAACATCTTATTTTTACTTTTGTGTTGAATGTCTCTTTTATAATATATTTGCCACCAATGACAAAAAAAAGAAAAAGAAAAAAAAAAAAAACATTTGAACTTTTCTGTAATTTTCACCAACTGCACAATTTCAAAAGAGTAAAATAAATCTTATGTTTCTTTGAACAAAAATCTCCTGGGAAGCGTTCTTCTCTGTTCCATTTGTGTCACAACGCTCCAATTAGGGAGCCAATCAGCTTCGCGGATTCCACGGCGGCTCTGTCCAATCAGATGGCTGGCTTGTTCGAATTCACGAAAAACGTCCGGCCGCTGTCGGGTATTTCACTTGTCAGTGCAGGCGCTGTACGAATCGGTAAGAGCTCAATTTTACGGAGTGCGTGGTTTTCCGCCGGATAAATGTTTCGAATATCAACATCTTTAATGTATGACAGTGAATTTTAGGCCAAAGGGATGGTTTTTAATGGATAAAACGGGGAAAATTTGTGTTTTTCGTGGGCATGGAATGTTTTGTTCAGTTTGGTTATGTTAATTTAGGATTATATTTTTTAGGATTAGATTAGATTTTCTTCATTTTTTGCTATTATGTAATTTTGTTTGTGCATTTTGTTTTATTTTTGTCATGAACTGCAGATTGAGGCGATGAGGCAAACACTGGGACCCAGGTAAGTGAAGTAAAAAAATTTACTTTAATGACGTCCACAAAAAAAAGTCAAGAAAAGCAGGCAGCTTAGAGCGGAAATCAAGGCTCAGCACCAATGGCAACTGCAACACGAGGACTGACAACGACAGGGAAGGAAAGAACAGACGTAGCTGTTCGGTACAATAATGCTAAAAAATTGCTCCTTTGATGCTGGGACATTGGGTAGACTACAGCCCAGTAACGTTGGACACCAATGCAAGCGATGAAGGCCGAGTACCTATACCTGGAATGAGCATGGATCCTGACAGTCCGGATGAGGATGCTGCCATCGTCGTCGACATAGAGGACGTGGACGAGGGGATTCAAGCAGATGAGGAGGACCCCAATATCTTTCCACCAGACTCATCCTCATCCTTCTCTCCTCAGGCTGCGTCTCAGTCAGGACCATCTAAGTTTGAGACATCTCCCACCTCTCCTGGAAGCCTAGCTCCTCCTCCTCCTCAAACTCTGAAGTGAACATTATTCACCTCACTAAAAGAATTTGCAATGTTCTTGTCCAATCAGGTGGCAATTTGTTGTTTCCATTCAACTCACAGCAGTATTTCCTCTCCCATCTGTTTTCAGGAGGATGTTGTAGGTCCTGATGGCCAGCCGGGATACCAGCACGTCCTGAAGCTGGCCAAGGCCTTGGTGCAGGTCAGGAGCCAGGACGGGATCAGCGAGCTGAGGGTGGACCGGCTCGTCTCGTTCTGGCAGTGCATGTTGAAGCGAGACAAACAAAGGTTAACCTACCCGTCCAGATACCAGGGGAGACAGAACAAGAGGCGCCACCTGTCCTAGAAAGGAGAGTCTCCAATGGTGAGTTTGAGTCTTAAAAGCTGTAGTTTTTACCAAAATCTTCCCTTTTGTTTTCCTTTTCTTTTCTAATTGTTGGGTTTCAGTCACGTGACCCGGATGACACAAAATTCAGATGGAGGTCTGGAAGGGGATTTCTCCTGTTGAAAACAAAGCAAAATTGATCACAATGAGCATGCTAATGCCCTAAATAGGCTGGAACAGATGAGGCATCTCGAAAAAAATACCCGTATATTTAGTATATTTAGGATATGATGCGTATTACCTCGGTAAAAAAGACTTGTCTTATAATCTTGAGGATTTACCCGGTGTCGAGGTGATCCACATAACTAACTACCTTGAGCTGCAGACCTCATATTATACTACGAGCCAGAAGAAAGTTTTCAAAAGCCTGGAGAATACAATCATTTAGTTTCAAGTTGGGTCAAGCATTTAGGATCAAAGGCAGCATTAGATGGCTGTCGACTTGTTTCTGCCGGGTGAGTAGTGAGTTGTGCTATTTTAAGTAATTAGTCTATGATAATGATATCGCTAACAACGAACTAACCCATGTTATTTCTATTAGATTGGATCTTCTGGTAAATAATTTATTTAGCTTCTGTAAACCCAAATTCATGCTGGAGTTGTACGTTAATGTCGAGTCATTGTCAATTGTCAGTATCATTGTCAATGTACGATCTACAGAAACCCCTTGTTCGTGTCTGGACAGTATAGTTCGTGATCAGACAAGAAGCATGTGGGGGAATATTAACACCTCTCTGTGGCTGTATGGTTGGGAAGGTTATATTTAACTTATTTAGTTGTTTTTTTTTTTTTTTTAGCATGAACGTCCTGCAGAATAAACATTATATCTTCTGTCCGTGACTCGGCACTGAGCTAGCTGCTAACAACATTTGCACTCTGAGGACAACCACGCTAGGCCATAAAAATATATTTTCCCAGTAACTAAGTGCCACGAAGTAAACATCTAATTTTTACTTTTGTGTTAAATGCCTATTTTGTAATATATTTGAATATCTGTAATGATTAATCCCCAGATTTTGATCATCTTCAAAACAGCAGAGTTGAAGAGCCAAGGAGACATAGATATGAGTTTAAATGTTTAGGTTTTGCATCTTACTTAAAAAAATAAATGTGTCATATTCTGTTTTAAAATACATATTTAAAGTGAAAGTGTTCATATAAAAGTAGTAAACTGTTACTGTATCTTCGTGTACAGGAAGGGATCTGTCTGACACATGAGTCATTGCGTAAAGGCCAATAAACCCAGTCCTTTTCATGCGTTAAGTATGGACAGTGCATCAAAGCAAATTCAACTAGACATTGTCTTTGGATGTAAAACTGTGCTGCATATTGGAAAAGGTCATGCTGTTGTTTTATTTCTCAGCTACATCTGAGACTAACTTTTCTCTTTTACTCTTGATTAGAGTTAATGCATAACTGTGGTGAACGTCTAAAATTTAGTAGAAAACAAGTAGTGGCAAAAAATATATCATTTCTAAAGACTTTTGGTATTTGCACAATGTTGATACAGTGTAATTTTTAGCACTTCCTTAAAAAAGTGCCAAAAGCAGTAGGGGAAGAACGGTGCTGCCCTGCAGCCTTATTAGAAACAGATCATGCATGCCATAAAACATCCAATGCAAGGTCTGTTCCAGTTAAATGTTTCATCTAATTATAAAGTATCTCTCTAAGGTACACAAAACATTGCAAAAATATTATACAAAATCCCATTTATTTTTGCATTGTAAAGCATATTGAAACAGTGTTTCACATCTAAAGATAAATAAAAAATAGCCTAATGTAAATATTCTAAAGACAATACATGATTTACTCCGAGTTCATTTTTTGACATTTTGTTTTCATTTTTTTACTCAAACTGAGTCCTAAAGAAGCTCTTGCAGTGTAAAATAATCCATCTTAGGTTTGAGCCTCCCAAGTTTCTTAAATTTGAAACCGAAATGATGGAAGATTACACATTCTTATTATAAACTAGTCCTATAGTTAGTTTCAAACATTAACATCTTTTACCAACTGGAGGGAACCCCTACGTTTCTAGATCTAAAGCTTTGGTTTTATTACTATGAACTTACTATGTGTTGGAGATTATGTACAACTGAACAGAGTATACACAGGGAATTTTCAGGCATTCACCTTGTCCTACATGTATTTTGCTACTTGCCATGATTAGATCAAGTCACAGATTTCACAATAATCATTATTTTCTAAAATAAAATGGCAGTAAAATGTGCTGGGCCTTTACTCAGTTTTGGTCAGTTGTTGACAGAATGCTCTTACCTGAAGATGCTGCAATAAAACACAAAGGACATTGAAATTAATAGGACATACACCTCTGAATGTACTGCTACTCTCTAACTAGTCTGTGAACAAAAACATTTTTGAAATCAAGGGTTCCTACTAAAATCAATATCCAACCTGTTGTGAGGTCATACCATCCCAAAGTCTGAGTTGCTGTGATGCATAACTTCCATCAGACCCTTGTGTAACGGAAAACGGACTGCATGTTGTTAAAGAAATAGACTACGACAGGGCTGTCTTGCACCCTGTAGAGGAGTCTCTCTTTGTGCAGCCCAGGTAGAGGGTTTGGCCCATCAGGCAGGACACCTGACTTATAACCACCACTGATTCCCCCCCTCCCCCCCATCCTTGCTGTGTTCTGTCACAGTGACTGCTCTCTCCATCTTCACTAATGTCACTCTCTGTTCTCACTCTCCCTTCTGACTCTTTTCATCTCTCTCATGGTAATTGATCTCTCCCTTGTCTCATTTCTCTGCAGCTGTCACTACTTCACTATGAGGGTATGTTTAATTAAAACAGGTGATGTATGGTTTCTCTTCCTTACCTAGAAGGTAAGCATGCATTTGAAAAAGAAACGGAAGACTTTCAGCTGAGAGATTCAATAAAAACGCTCCTGCCTTTACTAATAAACTTGGAAAAAGTTAATACATGGTCCTTTAGATATACAGAAAATAAATATAAGATCATTAAACACAATGTGTAAAACACTAAGGAAAGACATATTATTTCTGTTCATAACCATTGAACAGAACCCAGTGGGAAATGAGAAATTATGGTTATTATCAAAATGGTACCATCAAAATACAAACAAGTATGCAGAAAAAATAAAAATGTCATCTCTAATCAAATATATATCACTTTGCCAGAATATGCACAAGCCCTATACTTTTCAAATTGCCACCACGTTACACTATAAACATAATTATCTGTTTTTTTTAATCACTTTTTTTGTGATTGTGTGGCATAGAGACCAACACAAACACAAGGAACTGCATAATTGTGAAGAGGAAGATGATACATAGCTTTCAAACTTCTTATTAAAATAGAAACTTTACAAAAACTGAAATTTGACTATTCTGTCAACCTTCAGGCAGAGGAAAGAAGTCCTTATTGTAGACAATGCAGCTAGATCACTCCCCCCATATCTCTTCACAACTGTTGCCAGGATAAATCTTGTCTTGTCAATGTAAACTATATTCATACAGTGTAGCTTTTACAAAGGTAAAAGATAAGGTGTCAAAAATCTTTCGGGTTGCCTAAGGGTTCTTTCAAATGAAAGAAAAGGCTAGGACATCATACCCTTTAATATTTCCTGTACTCTTACCTTAGTACCTTAGTGTGCTAGAATAACTACAGTGAGGTGTTTCTTATTTCCCCTCCATCCCTTTTTCACATCAGTCCTCTTAACGTTTTAAGCTCTGAGATATTTTGGGGGCTTCCTGCATTTACAGAGCGCTTCAACAAGTTAGTCCACAACCCAGAATCTAAATGTGATCAAGAGCTGGGCTTTGACTCACCTCAGGCTTTCCAATTATTAATCCATCCCTCAAAAGCTTTACTGATATGTTTTGGGTCACTGTCATGTTGCAGGGTTGAGTTATACTTCAACTTCATTTTTTTTTTATTTATCTTGCAGTACCCATTAAGATATGACAAATTCCATTGGTTATTCTATAAAGGTTAGCTGGCTTGGTCTTGTTGTAGCAAAGCATCCCCATTTGGAATGAGGTTCTATCCCTAAAACTGTGTATTTTGTTAATGCCAACCATGTCCTTCAATGTGGTGTCTAAATGACTCTATTTTAGATTTTGTCTACATCCCCTCGAGCAAGCTTTCATCTGACTGATTTGTTTTGTCAGAGAAAAGGTTTCTGTCATGATCCGTGTTTCTGTGTATTTATTTTAAGATTTTTCTGTGTTCAGTTTCTGTCCTGTGAGTCTCTTTCTGTGTCTTCCCCATTGATTGATCCCAGCTGTGTCTCGTTCCTGTGATTACCCTCCCAGTGTATTTAGTCCCACTTGTTGTCAGTGTTCCTCGTCAGATCCTCGCCATACGTTGAAGCTCTCCAGTTGAACTGTGAAGTCCTGGTTTGCTTAGCTCTTGTTTTTCAGTCTTCAGTTACTAGTTGCTGCTGGTATTAGCTGTTTGCTAACTCTGCTGTGCTGCCTGTCCTGGACTGTTGTTGAGCTTTCATCATTAAATTCATCATCGTCTTCATCACAACCTGGGTCTCTGCGTTCATTCTCACCACCACCAACCACACCCCGTGACAGTTTCTCCATTCTACACCTCGGATGGGAGTTAAATTTGTGCTGACTCTTTGACTGTGCAGTACCCAATAAAACATCAACAGGAGCAAATAAACCTGCTGTAGGTCAAAGGTGAAATTTTAGGGTCTTTGGAGACTTTGTTTAATTTACCTGACCCAGTCTGCATTCAGGGTGAGGCTGCTTGAACAGTTGTTTTGAATATCCACCACTAGTGGGCAATTTTCAATACAACAAAATGGCTGACTTCCAATTCTTTCGAGCCCTTTTCTTCTTGCACTGGTTCAACCTTCCCCTGTCAGTATCTAACTTCACTAACTTCATTTAAATTGGTAAGCAGCAATGTAAAAAAACTTAACCCTAGAGTCATAACATGCTTTAACATGCTTTTATTTAATTGTTTGGAAGAAATCTTGAACTTTAAAAAACATTTAGGATTACCAGTAGGTTAACTGTTACATTATCAGCACTCTGCCCACATTTTGTCAACAAAAATTTCCGAGCGAGTTTTAATTTTAATCTCTTAGCTTCAACGTCTGCTGTCTGTTGTGCAAACCTATGTTTAAACAAATGTCATCCTGTAAGGGAAGTGCCTACAATCATCTTGTGATACAATGTTAGAAGACATGTACAAAATTAAGTTCTATGTTTGTCAATGGTTTGCATAAAATATTGTGTGAATATAGTTTGTAATTTGAAGTTAAAAAGCCTCAGAAACAGACACATTGTGGGGCAATTGTTAAGATTTGCATTGTAGCAAAGACAGAAAATTCTGCTGTATCTGATGCACAAACATTTCAAGAATGCTTCTCAAACACATTATTCATATCAAGGCAAGAACATTTTTAGAATTAATGAGACATTTATCTCTCTCTAGCTTTAACTACTTTATATCAAATTTGTTTATGATGTGGATCTGTTGAAAGAGTCTGGATATTTTCACACAGTGATTGACAGCACAATGTTTGTAAGGTTCACTATTGCATAGCAGCTGTGGAAGAGTAGTTTTAAACTGATTTAAAACAAGATCTGAATTTGAAACTTCATATTTGTTTGTTTGCCTATACTTCTACATCTAAGCATAGAATCTTACCCTAATGCAGCTCCATACAGTGCTTCAGCACAGGGTCATAGTTTTATGTACTTCTGCTAACATGTGCACAAGCCATTCTCCCTTCTCCTGATGGAAATTAATAGGTAGAAGTGGGAGCCTAAATGGCAACAGGTCTAGAAGATTTGCTCTCCTTCTATCTGCCATAACTCTTGGCTCCCCTTGGCAACCTGTAGTGCCATGGTGATGAAGGCATGATGAGAGGAAGCCTATTTTTCATCTCGCTCCCATCAACAATGTTGCCTCAAGCTTTTCTACCTGCCAGACTGTGGGCTCACTGGTAAATCCCCTTGCTTAATGTTGATTCAATTTCTGAGCTGTTGTGCCATAACCTCTGTTTACTAGGGGTTTAATTAGGGTGATTATGATATGAAAAAATTTATATGGCTATATAGTACATTTTTTATTATACGTGGTGTGTCGTACAGTGTTTGATGGATTAATTTTGTTGGCTTTTATGTTATTGTATGGTACCCCTTAATAGCGAGTCTTTATACCTCTTAAATGTCAGAGCTGGGGAAACATGTATCAAAGCTACGATACGAAGGTTCCCTACAGCATTACACTGCTTCTTACAGCTTGCCTTATTCCCATTATACATCTTATTTGAAATGCAGAGCTAGAGTCTGACAGCTGTCTGCTCCCCAGCACCTATCGGCATGCTGCTAACCCTGAGGTGCCTATCGGTGCAGATGATGCACAATGCACTTCTGTCTATCACAGAAATCAAGTTCATCAAAAGGAGAAACATGGATTTTACTTTAGTGGCTGCAAGTTGTTTTTAAATGAAACACAATCGAAACGGATAAAGCAGGTTTTGTTTTAACAAAATTGTTCTTGTTTTCAGAGTGATGGAATTCACAGCGTTCACTGCATCAACTTCATTCAATGTGTTGCACTTAATTTGTGCCAGTGGTGCAAGATGGCTTTTCAGGTAATATGAAATAATGATTTTTGGGGATAGAGCCAATGATGATGTAAAGCACTGAGTCAGGTTTAAAATATAATAAAACAATATTGTTTCCCAGGCATCTATAAGAAGAATTTGTCATGATGGTGGATTACAAGCTTCAATATGCTGCATAAAAAATCTACATACATATTTTGAAGGATAAGAATGTGTTACAATGGTTATATTAAAGTATTATATTAAAGTAAAGAATGTTTGCCTAATTGAGAACCAGTTTCAAAACTTCAAAATTGTTATTCACTGATACTCTTCAGTCTAAGTGAGGGAAATTTATTTTGGCAAAAAGAATGGTGTAGTGTGACTAGTGTCTAGTCACACAAAGTTAAGTTTTAACTGCAAAAAATGTGATGATAAGGTATATTTTCTCCAGGTGGTTGAATACAAATGGACATCACACTTCCTAGATTTTCATCAATATTGCTCTGTCACTTTAAATAGATGGTACATAATTTGAGGTTATTCTATAATCCTGAGTACTTTAAAAGTTTAAAGGAGCAGTATTATGTAAAATAAACGTTTGTTTTAGCTTCACATCATGTTATGTTATTCCCTCATCAAAAACATACATAAAGTGTTGCCTTGATTCTTTTACGCATGTTTGAGAAATACTTCAATCTCCCATGGCAACTATTCCGTTGTGCAAAATGCAGGGGGGACCTGAATGCTGCTTGCAAGGATGAAGCTCCTTCCCAGAGCTGGCGTTTCCAAGCTTCCACCTCACAGAACAGCCCTGCTTCGTGACTCCCCGAGTCAACTCCGTCAAACTAGCCAGCAGCAATTAGCAAACATATAGTGGAACTAGCTCATCTTCTGAGCTCATTATATGAGCTACTTCTCAGTGCAACGCTAGTAAAAATGTTGTTAAAGGCTTAACGGTGGAGCGACGTGCTGACTTCTCGAAGGGGGAGTTATAGAAAGAGCAGGGCTTTCTTAAAGAGACAAAGGCCCAATTTCAAGGCATTAAATTATGAAGTAAATTATCTTTTAAGTCACATTTGATATATACAGTTACTTAGCACATAGCTACTTGTGCTATAAAATGATATTATCTCTCTGGAAAACGCATAATACTGTCCCTTTAAAGAGTCTTTCATGCTACATGTAAAATAACCAGTCACTGCATAGCTCATCTGAGAGCTCAATTTATCTTAGGGAGGTTCATTTAGCCTTCATAAATCTTAGTTTTATTTGTCTCAGTGAAACGGTGGCCACCCCTGTGCCTTACAGTAAGTCATCATCTTGAGAAGCTCAACAACCAACATTGTTTATCCAAAGAATGGTTTTGGCACAGGGTTATAATGCTAATGCACAAGCCAGAACATTATTCTGCGGACTGTTATAGTTTGCTCTTTTCTGTTGTGGTGAAAATTATCCAATTATGTTAATAGGTTTGGGTTTTGGAAGCAAAGACTGTTGGTTAAACATTATATTGGAAGCGACAGGCTTATTTTATTTGAGACAGGCATGCATTTTCCCACAAAAGTACCATCCCACCTCTGTTTACTGATATTGTGGATAAACGCTCCAGCTAAGCCATTGAGGATCAAGTGGATTTTTTTTTTTTAACATAATGATCAGGAAATGTTCACATGAAGCAATAAAATGACTATGGCTTGAATTTAATAATGGATTTAATCAAAAATTCAACAGAGCTTACAATTCAACTTTATATCAAAAGAGGTAACACAAAGTGATATTGCTTTATTTAAATCTATCTTTAGACTTTACTTATCCCCATTTTATATTCCAGCCATCCTTCAGGCTAAAATCACTATTAGGCAAAGAAATACTGTGAATAGAATCCCCTTGCAGATCTGCGTTTTACATATGCAAGTAAAAAAAAAAAAAAAAAACATTGCTAAATCTTCATTAGCTTGTTCTATCAGGGACTTTGTCCTCTGCGCTTTATCAGACCTACTCAGTGGACATTACTTTTGAGTGCAATCACTGCAGTAGTTAGAGGTTTGTTGAGCCCCTGGAGTGTGCATTCTCTGCCAAGAAAATAAGCCAAGGGACACAGTGGCATTATACGTACGAAGGTCAGCTTGTTAACCAAAGTAATTGGATTTTTCATCCCTCTCTGGGTGATGAGAGCCTTTAGCTTGCATTTGTTGCACACTCTTCTCCTGACCGCAGTTTTGGTATTGATTTGTCTTTTTGTTGAATTCGAAGTGAAAACAATGGCAAACATTTTTCACCCTCTGCACTATGAAGCACTTCAGCATCTTGATTAATGGCCATCTTTTACAGATTTATGTGAAGGGCCAATTACCATCTTTCAGCAAAACCCCAGCATAGATTCCTGGATTAATTGTGGCAACTGTGCCTGGAGAGCTTCTCTCTAAAAAAGCAGCATAGAATTAATAATTTCACATTTTGTTTCACGTAAAATATGAGACATAAAAACGCCAAAATAATTTATCATACCTGCTGCATTATACATGAGTAACATATTTCTGTTGTAGATGGAAAAGTTCCAAATTTTTTACATTTTCAAAGTTATCTACTATGATGTATTCCAGGCTCAAAGGAAAGGGATGTAGAGGCTGGAAAAGAACATGAATAATTTAACACTCTGAAATGGGCTAAGTTAGAACAATGGTCAGCAACAAAGTCATAAATATGAACAAGAATTTCCTTTCTGCTGTTTAGAAGTACTCTTATATTATCCCCAGGTTTTCACAGATTCATTAAGTCTTAGCAAACCTTTGCAACACATAAACTACAAGATGATTACAATACGGCATCATTGTTTTTAATGTCGTTGAAGGAGCTCTTTTCTTTGCTGCTACAATATGGATATGAAGACCAAAACTGACATAATGAGATGCTAGTGTGGCAAGAACAATACGTCTTGGATTCTCTCTTGAAATTTTATGTTAGCTTCATATAGTAGTTTACCAATTCTACTGCAGAAGAAGTTTGTTTTGATCTGCTCTGGAAGTATTTTTTTTTACACTTTATTTAAAAAACTTTGCACACAGCTTCTTTTTTTTTTGCTTTTCTATTGTTTCTATTTTTGTTGTTAATGTGTCATTAAAGTATCTTGTAGACACCTTTATGTATAATAATTGTTGGCTAACAGTTTGCATTCTCATCTTTAAAAATGTGTCTTGTTCAAACTGCCCTTAAAAATGTTCTTGAAAAATGCTGTATAAAGAATTAAATATATATATATATATAAAAAGTTTTATGTCAGTGCCATGGGAGACGTAAGGAAAAAGTTCTTGCTGCAAGTGATGGGGCCAAAAGCTTTGAAGCAAAAGATCAGTCAAACCAAAGAGAATTAGAAATACTGTTGTATTCTATAGTACAACTAAATAACTTATTTTAACCTCTGCACACTTGTGAAACTTACTTTCACAATCTGTTGCATCACTCTGTTTTGAAAATCTGCAACATTTTAATATTCACCAAATGCTTTGTAGCCTAAGGATTGCCTAACAGTGCTTACATTCACACACTGAATCCATGTACTGTATTTTATTTGGTTTAGTGTTATTTTGGTCTAATTCCCCAAAGCCCCATGTCATCTTAACACCCTGCATGCCATTGCTTAATTAGTCTCTGCACTCCTGCAGAGATCATCTGCTTTAAATGCAAAGACACGACATGCATATCACTCTAATGCTGGGTTTTATGAAAGATTGAGCAGGAGGGTTACAGAAACCTGTCTGGCATTACATTTGTCACATTTTACCAACAGTACCTTATGCTTCTTGAGTAGATGCATTAAAAGAGGGAAATGATGAAAAAAATCAATAGCATACAAAATGCCTGATGTTACTCAAAATCACTTAATGGCATATATAAATACCTTCTACCTTTATAATTTGACAACAAAGAAACATCTCTAAGTTTTTTGTGCATTCGGCAGCTATTGCTGTTGAATGGTGGGATGTGTTCTGACACAAAAGTATACTGTATTTTGTATGATGCAAGGCAATCATGACAAATGATATACTGATAGTATTTCATAGATTTGTCTTTAAAAATGATGTTCACTTTCAAAACAAACAAACGGAAGTCAGAACAGGTATTTTTCTTATTTATTTTACGCTATAGTTCACTGACTATCTTTTAGTTTGAGAATAATGCTCTGATAAAATAAAACCTGAAGAAGGCACTGTGTACATTTCAAAGACTAAAACACTATTATGCAAAAATTGCACAAATACATGGATAGTATGTATGAGGCGATAAGTTATCAAGACAGTTTTTCATGTTGAAGTAAAATATATTTAAACATACTGAAGGCTGACTATTCAGATACATCTTACTAAATACATACATACATATATATATATATATATTATATATATATATATATATATATATATATATATATATAAAGTGTCATGTTAAACAGGCAAATTGGGACTTAAACTAGTTTGATTGGATTCAACCTATAGAACCAACCTTTTTTTTTTAATCTCTTTTTATGAATGGTTAACTCTTAGTGTGTTGAGTCTTATATATGCATGAATATCTTTCACTCACAATTAGAATAATTTTCTTTACTAAAGCCACACGTAAAAGTAGTCAAACCCATATATGTGTGTGTGTATGTGTTGTATGCATTGTGACCATTATTTAAACATCTTTTTTCTTAATTTTATTAAGAAAAAAAAGATCACACCTTCAATTCAGTAATCATAACCGGTGCACCCCTTAAAAATATATAGGTTACATTTTTTAGCTACAATGGGGTCTCTGAATACAAATTGTGGATTTTGTGTTAAGTAGAACCCCTGTTCCTAAATACGAGTAGGTTAATGAAGATACATGTACCTTTGTTCATTGAGCACCAGTTGGAGTAACGTTCACCAGGGCAGTAGTTAATTGAACATCCATCCATCTATTGAACATGTGACACTAAATTTCCAACAGCAATATATCCAAAAGTGCACCTCTTTACAATAAACAATTTTGGTCCCTCTGACCACCATGAGCATGTGATTAGAGCATGTCTAAATATTCAACAGAAAATGCAGCTGGGAAGCTAACGTCTTCATATTTGAATAGTGGGGATCCTCTGTAGAAGTCCTTTACTGTATATGGGTTACAGTTAAGAAAGGTGAGCTTTTCTCCTGTATGGAGAAGCTACGACTCCAGTAGTCCTGGTTACATCCTCTCAACACAAAACCAAAGTAGGACAGGCCTTCATACATTATAGAGTAAACATAAAAGAAGACCCAAATGTGATGTAAATGCTGCTGTGCAATTTCAAGTAGTTTCATTTTCTCTGAAGAAGGCATTTCTAACAACAGTGTTATTAACAAGTCAACTGTAATAACACTGAATCTGTTCTTTTATTGTTATTAATTTACGGTACAGTTATCAGCTAAGTTTCCGTTTACATTTGTTAAATGCTTTCATTCGTCATTTAAAGTTTCGTATATAGAATATTTTCACTCTAACAGAAAACGATGTTACGTCATTGTTACATCATGTATTTTGACGCACCACAAATATGTAGTACACCTTGATTAACTGTAGCCTAAGTTCTGTTGGTGTCTCTTGATAAGCCTACAGGCTGTGAATCTTAAGATGAAAGAGAAAATCATTTTAACATGTAGAAAATTGCAAAAACATATAAAGAGCAACTGAGAGAGGTGTGCTGGTCCAGATTTGACTTAAACTACAAGGAGGTTTTTTCATTAACATGATGTGCTTATTTTTTTTTGTACCTCATTAGGATTTGTAAGTAGGTTTAAATTACTTACTTGTCATGAGGATGCTGCTGTTCTCATGGACCCGTTGGACAACATGTAAAAATTGAGGGACAGAGTTAAGAGGTTAAAAAAGACTCTGAATGACTCTCAGGAGTTTTTGAGATATGTGCCAAAGCTTTCAGCAGTCATCTTTCCATTATATCATAGAAAGATCCTATTGTAGCCCCTAACATGTGGTTAACTTTAGATGATAGTGTCAGCCAGAGCTACAGTGCCTGCTTGCCAATTTAGCTTAAAAATGACACCTTTTTTCCAAAGCAAAGAATTGCAACGCACTGTAGTTTTGAAGACATTAAGGAATACAATGTATTCTGTTTTTTTTTTTTTTTTGTTCTTTTACCAAAAATCTCTAAATTGTAAAATTAACTTTTCATTGAGTCATTGCTTATTTTACAGTAAACTTCAAGCATTTCAGTTGGCAATAGTTTCTTTAGAAAATAAAAAAGCTTCAACTTATTCCTTCCAAACAAAAGGCCATTTGTGGAATGGACTTCTTTTTTTTCCTGTCATCCATTCTGTTGAATCATTTCCTTTTTTACTGAAGGGCTCCATCTGTGCCTGTGAAAAGACCCCTATTCTTTTGAATTGGACCTAGTGTGTTAATCTTTCCTGTTCACATCTGCCAAGCAAGGCTTGTCAGCTGCCACTCGGACTTGTCCAATTACTGCCCTATTTGCAGGCATACATGGATAAATGGCAGGAAGTGCAGATGGATTGATAGGCTGGATAGATCTAAAACTGAAACATGCAATAAGATGGTTATAGAAGGCAAGTGAGCTGTTCTGATTACTCCCATCACAATATTGCTTATCAGCCTTTAGTTTCAGTGGTGCAGGAAAACATGACTGCATAAGAAAATAAACTCCAACAATAAGTTACTACATATTTGACACTTCTGAACACATAAAAATTATCATCAGCAAAACTAGACTGCCATAAAGTCTTTTGGCTGTTGAAAAAATTCAAACATGAATTTGCTAACACAGTGCTATGTTGCTAACATATGGAGTCGAGATTGTTTCTGAATAAAATGTAATGTCATTATTCATAAAGCCACCGCTTTTGGGAATTTGTGTCATCATTAGCTTTCTAAAGAATGAATATAATCAGGAACCTTTCCCAACCCCTCCCAAAAAAAAAAAAAGAAAAAAAAATCCAATACTGAGCAGCAGACAGAAGAGGTAAAATCTAAGTTTGGTTATGTCTGCAGTAATTACGGATCCAAATATCCTCATCCTCTAATTTGTTTCTTACCTAAAGACATGCATTTCAGAAATGTACTAGTCCAGAGAAAAGATAGTTCACTTTAAGATGTGCAAATGTTCATCTTCACTATAAGCCTCAAAATGAAACTTGGATACATGCGCTGAAGTAGTCCTTGAAATCATGCAAGCCTTCTCCTCAGATTTATGGAATCCAATGCACTCAGACTCAGAGGGACATGCATTTACTTTCACACACTGTTTGTCATCAATCACAGTGGAACACCAAGGACATCCAGTTTTCTCTGATGTCGGCTGTTTGACAAACTCAAATTGACTGACATGGCAGAACGGTTTGTTACTCTCTTCTTTTGTGGATTGTACACTGAAACACAATACACTGGGTTTCCTTTTATTCTTTATTTTTATATTCTGCAGATGAACTATTCAAGACCATTATGTCAAATTAATGTTATCAGTTTTCATTTGTTTCCTAAGGCATATGATAAGCAATACTCTCGCGTTAAGGAGATATGTGTGTTTTGCTTGAACTGCAATAATCACTTTGATACCAGATTTAATTTGTGGGTTCTTAAAGCAAATCCTGGACTTGCATGTAGAGCTTGGGAGATTTCTTTTGTTTCCCCCAAAGATGACTGAAAATCTTCTGAAAAAAATAAAATCATCTGATTTTGCTTTTTGTATTTTATAAATGTGAAACAGGTAATTTGGAATTTTAGTTTTTTTGTTGTTGTTTAGCTGATATACAACAATGGGTTGCATGGATAGCAACTCTTGGTTTACGAAGTTGCCAAATTACCCTTACTTTTGTACCTTGAGTCTCTGTGTATGTCACTATTTGTTTACTGTAAAGTCTGTGACTCCATCTCTGTTCCTCTAACATGACTTAAAATGACTTTGGAAAAAGCAGCAGTTCATCAATAACCATTGGCCTCATGAAAACTTAATTCAGTCAGGGCATGAGAACAGACAGTAGATTCCCTTATGGAGCGGTGTTGATTTAGAACATTGTTTTAAATCACACATTTACTCTGTCACTTTTAAAAAATTGAGGAGATTTGTAGTGCTGTAGTTTTAATGTGGGTATGTTTAAATAAATAAGACATGGGGTACAAAAAAAAAACACATAGCCTCATAAGCTTCACCTTATGCTGTTATTCACAATGCCTACATAAATGATGGTCATATTTTTTGCAAGTTATTTTCGCAGAGGTGAATGTATTCTTCGCAAGTGTTATAAAACAATGTTTACATTCGGAAAAAAAAAATCTATAAACAACTAATGAAGTGAAGTCTGTATACTTCAAATCAAAATTAAATGTGGAACTTTATTTGAAAAGAAATTTGCCAGTAACCACTTTTAGAAATAAAAGAAGAGACTGGAAGTCATTATTATTCAGTGAGTAAAGGAGAAGATATAAAATGTTATTTTAGACTTCTAGATTTTCTTCATCGAATTTTACAATATGATATTGCTCAATTGAACTACATTCTGATTGTAGCTGCTTTGAGTAGCTGTTTTGAGTAGAACACTGAAAAGATTTGAAAATATATGTCTCAGCAGGACTCTGGCATAATTGCAGCTACAGTTCTTTGTGAAAGTATTCAACAATTCTTTGGGGATTTGTCCTGGCCATCATTCAGAGAACATTTTTCTCCTCTTGTCCAAGTTCAGACTGAATCTGGAGAGTCTGTGAACAGCAATTTTCGATGCCTGTCGTTGAACCTTAAATCCAGTCTTGATTATTTTTTTTTTTTAGCAGCTTCTGACACATTACCTTCTAGAAATGCTTTCTTATCCCTGCCAAAGAGAATTATCCCCACCACACGTTGCTGCTGCAACCCTGTTTTCTTGGGGGTATGGTAATGTGAAGGGTTAATATTTGAACAACTAAAAAAAATGCAGCAACTGTAATGTTGGTCGAAAAGTTAGCATTTCGTCTCACATGACCAAATGAGGGTTTTTTTCCATGTGTCCCGTTTTGTCTACATGACTACGTACAAATGGAACTTATCATAAATAATTAAATAAAACAATAGTTGTCCTGGCAACAGATTCTCCCTCATGAGCGGTGGATCTTTGTAGCTCCATAAGTATGTTGGTAACTTCTCTTTTACTTTTGGTGGACTACCTAAAATAAGTTGTAGTAGATTTGCAGTTGTGCCATCCTCTTTCTGTCTTTGGATAATGGATTAAAGAGTGATCTGTTTGATGCTTACACTTCGGAATAATAATGTATAAGTATTAATGGTAGAATTTGACTACAATTTTTAAAAGAGTTAATTGCAGGATCTGCAACTAATTACAATTTATCACATTTTAAGTTAAAATCATAAATAGACAAGCAACATTTTCTATTCAAAACCCCTTTTTGTCACCAAATTATGGACTATATACGAGCTCAACAACAAAGATATGCATTATTTCAAATCTACTATTTAGGTTACTCAACCATCAGATTAATGCAAAGTGCTATTATACCTATTCAGCATTGAAGTGTTTAAGGAACCCCTGATCATTTATGTACCTTATTTGGAAAAAAAAGTGCTTCTTTAGAAATGTGGATAGAAATGTGGATTGTAGATGTTGACATTACTCTTTGGGACACGTGCTGCTGCAAGATGTTTAACATTTAGATGGTCTTTTGGGCTTGAATAGCTTCAGTGATAGGCCAACTCCTTTTTGCATGCAACAGTAGTCTTTCTCAGTTTCTCATTAGATAATTTTTTGAAGCACAAATTAACCTTCAGTTGGCCAAGAAAAGCAGCTTTGTCCTCCATTGCTGTTGTTTGCAGAAGTTGCCTGTCTGGTATACCAGAAACGTAAAACAAAAGTTCCATCTTCGGACTTTTGTATGTAAAAAAAATAAATAAATAAATAAATAAATAATAAAATTAAAAAAAAACAACAGTAAAGAAAATAAAATGTTATAAACTGTGTCAAAATGTCAAACTTGCATCAAATTTCTTGAAATTCACTGTGTAACTTTGGGTTTAAGTAAAAAATTTTATTCCAGTAAGATGTTTTTGGTTGTAACATGACAAAGTGTGAAAAAGTTCAAGGTGTTTCAATACTTTTGCAAAACACTGCATGTGGTAGGATACAGATGTTTAGACTTATGAGCAAAACATTTTAAATTGAGCAGTTTGTATATTCATAAAAATTTAAGTATTATAGTTCTTAATTTATCTGCTATCTCTTGATATTATTTTACTTTGCCGTTCAGTTAATTGGTTATGAATGACTGGTTATAAATTAAATGTGAAGTTGATTTAATATTAGATCACGCAGACAGGAAGGTAGAAATTAGATGCTGACAGTATGTGATCAGTCTTTACCCACCCTCACCTTTTCCCCTCTCACTCATTCAAACTGACTTTAACTTTTACATCTACATCAAAGGTTAGGATGAGTCCAAATGGATTGAAGTGGATGAAAAGATAATTGCTACTAGTCAAATGATTTATATTTAGCAATACAACCGCCTTAGAAATTAGTATATTATTTGAGGACAAAAAGACAGAAAGCCATACAAGTGAAACTATGTTTGCTTTCTTTTGTATTTTTTTCTTGCTGCCCAGTCTGATGTTTATGTTCATTTATTTGCACTGTAGAGCTCTCCAAAGGATAGTTTATCCTGTGATTTATATTTATAGTTGCTGTGCCAGTCCACTCCAATTATATTACACAACTCAAAACTGATATATTATGTATTATTGTTTTATCTCCTTAAAGGCTTGCACTGTGAGAAAAAAGCAGTCTTAGATATTTCAGATCCATGCAAACTTTTACTGTTTTAAAGACTAATTTGCTCACTTGAGCCATAGATCAGATTTATTTATTTATTTTTTTTTACCCTTTTTACTGTCTTTACAAATCAATCATAATGATTGAAAGAAAGTGAAGAGTTATTTTTACAAAATATTGACATGGTGCAAAGTGGTAAAAACATTGATGGAGGGCTTATATAAAATGAACCTTTTTGAGCTTTAAATCATGTTATAATGTTTATACCTCACGGACAACATGTCTTTATTATTTTATACATGTTTGAGAAATCCTTGAACCTCCCATGGCAGCCATTCAGGGGCGCCTAAGTGCTTGCGCTCACCAAACGCCACCTATTTCTCACAGCTTGTCCACAGAGCTGTAGTCTCCACGCTGACTTTCTGCCTCAAAGGGCACTACTCGCCATTATGACATGCTGAAAGTACAGTGCCCGAAAGAGAGGGAGCTTCTTAAAGAGACAAGGCATTACATTACGAAGTCAAATTTCTTTTAAGTCATATCTGATATATATAGCGATTTTATAACAACTGAAAGTCAATTGATTGTGCACCATGTGTCTGGAAAATACATAATACTGCCCTTCTAAGAAAGTAGGTGGTGGGTTGGTTTGCAATGAATATATTATGTAACATGTTGTTATAGTGACATTCACCAACATTACACATTGCATGTTTTCCTCACATGGTGCAGCCCGTTAAAGTTCCATCACTTAGAAACAGCTGGAAGGTAGTGGATATTTGTCTTATTCCTGAAGTAATTCCTTTAGATTTTGTCCCTCACCAAGGACGACTGACTCAGAGATCACTGTGGTCACATAGCCAAAATACATCTATGTCAGACGACTTCACCTTTATATCTAATGCAATAAAAAAAACAACTGTTCGTCTCTGGTTGAATGCATTGTCCTGAACTGCAGATCTATTTGAATATTTATGCACCAAAACAAAATGAATTGCATACATTTACTAAAATAAGTACAAATGTTTTCAATGTATCCAGTTGAAGAGTAAAGCCTTACCAAAACTGTTTCAACATTTATGATGTTTAAGAATTACTTTATGGAATTTCCCACAGACAGTGGCTCGCTGCTGAATTGACATGCTCGTCCATGGTGGATTTGGCTCATTGCTATGATGAAAGCAGCACATTCCATATTCTTTCTTATATGAGAAAGTGACATCCCAATACTCTGATCTTGCCAGTTTAAATTCAGTCCATGATGCCTCCCCTCAGACCACAAGGGAAATTAATAAATGATTAAAGTCTAGAGGAGTCAAGGGAAAGAATGGTAAAGAGGGATAATGGTGTATTGCTGAATGATGCTATCTCACTGCAGTCAGGTTTATGTCTCTATATCCAGTATTTGCAAGGAGGAGGTCAGGCCTAGATGTTTATATGATGGCAGGTGCCCGAAACTGATTCAGAGATTAATTACATCAATAGAGCTGCCTCTATTTAAACCTTATGATTCATGGAATGTAAAGGTAAAGCAAAGCATCATAATGATGAAGATGTACATAAACTATTTATTTTAGATGTTAGAGTATCACAAAGCAGGTTGTCCACTTTTTTTAGTCAATAGGTTGGCCGCAATAACCCAACTAAATCAATTGATCTTTGGGTCTTTCACATTTGGTAGAGGGTTTTATATACTTCACTGATGAAGAAATTGGGGACGTAACACCCAATGAACTTAAAAAAAACTTCAATACTATGTATATACATGTACAGTATTATTAAAACTGTACTCATAACATCAGAATATTTTTAGTCTGATTTTTCTCACGTCTCTCTTGTTCTGTTTAACTCTTCTTTGCTGAATTTCCCCACAGTGATGACTTTTTAAAACTCTATTCTGTAGCCATTTGGTCTTGAAATTGACTCACTGAAATACTATGCATATTACTATTTGTTGATCATTATTTCAGAGCTTGGATAAAATAGATTTGCGGTAGGAGCAGAGGGGTATTTAAAAAGTAAAAATGCTTTTCCAGGCTTATATAGATCAATAATGCTGTAAGTAGTGCTGTTAGTATCCAAGTAATACTGTGGCAACAGACTAGCATAATATACAGTTTTATAATCCTGAGGCCAGATGCTTTATTAATGAGTAGTAACAGAAAAAAATGCTAATGTTTATTTGTGCTCAATAAATGTAAAATTAAATTGTTCTAAAAAAAATTTCAAGCATGTTCTTTTGAATGATGACCTGGATTCACTTGATTGAGGGGAAAATGCAATTTGACATCATTGACAAGCTGTGCTGCACTTCAAAAACACCAATGAGTCCTCCGGGGAGGGTTCAATTCTGATGCGAAGGCCGACACACTTCACAGCTTGAAAAGCCTTTTATCAGTCAGTCTGTCTGACTTTGAGATGGAAGAGACATTTGTACTTTCTCAGATGCCTAAGACCAACTAAAACTTAACCTGAAGTACCAAGATCTTGAGAAAAGTGAACTGTAGGCACTGCAGGTTTTCACAAAGTTCAACAAAGAAAAATCTTAATTACTTTGACCTATAATGACATGCACTAGACAGCTGCATATTTCCATTTTGCGAATTCAGTTTTCTTGACTTAAAGGGAATCACAAATGATATTATATTTTCACAATTTCTTGCCAGCTCCTTTTGCCAGAGACTTAAAGAATGAAAAAAAATAAATAAATAGTGAACAGTAAGGAAAACCACAATTTTATTCATGGAAATCAGTAAGTAACACCTCAAAACAGTGCATCAAGCTCAATAAAAACCTGTAGCGAGTTACCTTACACTTCAGGAAATGTTTGTTGTCTCTTGACACTCATTGCATCTTAGTAGAAACTGCATTTTTAAACCTCCTACATATAAAGTATTTTCCTTAACACCTCACACTGAACCAAGAGGCAACAAAATAAACGCAACATCTGGATTAGACAAATGTTTTGAACAACACCACCAATAGATATTCACCAATAGATTATTTTCCCTTCTCACCTCATCTGAGTGCCTCATTAAACCTTAGATTGTCTCTGGGCTTAGATTATAAATGTTGTTCTTTGTAGATTCAATAAACCATGACTTTACTCTAAAATAGTTTACAAGAGTAAAAGCACACTTTTACAATCTCAGGTTTCTAAGACAAACTCAGTTAGCATGAAAAAAGTGTACTTTTACTACTGTTTGATGACACAAGGTAGTCATCAGGTCTTGCACTCTAAATGCTGCACCAGCTACGCTGTGCCTTAAATTCCTTTGATTTCTATTGTGCACTCTGCACAACAACAGCTTTGCATCAGAGGAGTGAACTCCAGCCTCAGTCTGGTTTTACTCTCAGGTCAAAATTGTAATTTGCTGAACTTTGACTGTGGTGTGCTGCAGCAGATACTTGCACAGCTGGTTTAAACAGAATATTCATCAGCAGATGGTCACTCAGATCTCCGTCTCCCCTTGCCCCTAAGGTTTCTGCCCGTATATAAAGAAACACTATTGGGAAAAAATAATTTCAAATATGTTCCAGCATTCCTCATCCAGAGGGTCAATGACCATAGGAGAGAAGCAAAACTACAGGCATGCAAATGAACAAATGTTAACCAAGAATGAAAATATCGTGGCTTTAGTGTTTGAGAGTTCAGTGGAAAGATTACACAGTCTGCACGCTCTGAAAGTTCCTCAGATCTGTAAGCTATTCAGGGCCTCAAATGAAGTCATCGATCAATGTCAGCTTAATGACGCTCCCAAAGTAGACTGTACACGGACCAAAACTGACAATGTTTGGGGGCTTAGAGATTTATAATGGAGAAACCCTAACATGTATAAAGTACTGCCAGTTTGGAGATCATAACAAAAATGCTGCTGTGGAGACTTTGCACTTCATCATCTTATGTTCAAAAGAAACAACAGGTAGTTAATTTACTACTAATGACCAAACCCATTAATCCCGGCCTCATTAAGAAGATAAATTGATCTAAGTGACTTCAATCCCAAGAGAATTTAAACAGAAAGTGTACCATAACAATCTTTTTGAGAATATTTTGTCAAAAACTCTGAATTCATCGAATTTTTGTTGGTTTTCAGCCTTTAAAATGATTTTAAGGCCTGAAAAAGTAGATTTTGCACATGTCCCCTTAAAATGCAGGTTTTCACCCATGTGAGTTCTGAAGTAAGCTATCAAGTTGTCATTATGTGAAGGTGAAAACTTTAGGCTTGGCATCCTGAAGCTATGTTTGAGATTCATATTCTGAAGTGTGCTTCTTGATTTGTAGCTAATAAAGAAGAACGACTGGTGAACTCTGGCGTTGCATCTGCTTCGCCTGGAAAGAACTGGCTACTTGCAAGCAAACCCTGGACTATCAGAAACCAAAGAAATAAAGTGGACCATTGAGGGAAAGTAATGTATAATTTATATAAATAATTGTGGTTTGCAAACACTTGGCTGTATGACCACTTCAGCTTGTTGTAGTCTCTTGCTCTCTGGTGTATTTTTCTGCAATTGCAATCGATTCAATCGTTATGTGTGTTTTATGTGTTATAAGTCTGGATTGTACCTCATCAATTTTTCCTGTTTTACACGGCACTCTGGACATGCAGTTTTTAAGTGTGCTTCATAAATCAGATTTGGACGTGGATCATACATTTATTATATAGAACTATGTAAACATGTGATGGCTCACTACCTTGCTCATATTGCGGAGCTTATTGTGATACCGACTCATATGTGCTTCATTTGTAACTGTATGATGTCAAAGTAGTTTGCTCCACTTTCAAAAGTGCTCTGTGGTTGTGAACTAAACCAAATTAAGGTGTGACATATTTTAGCAAGTTCCCCAGACTGTTCTGGTGTGAAGTGTTTTTCACCCTTCACAATAATGTTCACAGTCAAAGTGGTGCCAAGCTAAATACTGCCACTTCCTGTCTGTCTGTGTCATGTGATCTGCTCTGCATGCTGTGCTCATACCCCTCTTCCTGTGGGTTAGAGTTATGCAGAGTAATTACATTTTTACAACATTCATAGATATGCATTAGGTTTTCTGTAAGTTTTGTTCACACATAATTAAAATATGCTGAAAGATGAAATAATGTGTCAGCACAGTGTTGAGTAGCAAGAGACTAACCATGCCAGTGTGTCAAATCAGACATATGTTTGGAAACATAAGGCTGTCTTGCAGAAACCCCTGGTTTTATAAAATATTTATCAGAGTCAAGAAAAAGCTGCATCATACTCAACTCCTGTGAAAAGCATTTGTCCTCACTGACTTGTATGTTTCACCCTTTAATTTTCCTTATAAATGTCGTGTCATAATATTGTTTTTTTTTTTTTGCGAAAACATAAACCTCTTTAACATCAGAAGTAAAACTTACAAAATTGTGTAAGCTAATTAAATCCAAGAGAGGCAAAATAAACAAATGGAAATTATTTCAGTGTCCTGGCCTGCATTTATTAGGCCCACCTTTGGGTCTAATCACAGCTCTAATTCTTTGTCTCAGGCTGGCACATCTGAATACTGAATTTTTTCTACAGTCTTTCTTTTAAAGCAACCCAATCTCTCTTAGTTTGTCTTGGTATACATCCTGAGCAGTTTGCTTTCAGCCTAGCTACAAATTCTCAATACAATACAGTTCCAAGTGCTTTACATCATAAAAACATAAACAATTGTGAAAACCAGTTACAGACTCTGCATTTTGTTATTTGCTGCTGTTAAACTCATCAGTAGACATTAAATATGTTGGTCAATGTTCCATTGATGTACGCCTCCCACCCATACAGCTTGCACTGTTGAAGAACCCAGACAATCTGAGCCAATAAAAGTTTTAACTCCTCCAGAGTAGCTGTAGATGTCTGAGTGGCCTCTATTGCTGGTCTACTGCTTGCTTCAGTCACTTAGATTGTGGAAACTGTCAGCTGTAGACAAATTTAGATTCCTTTAACTTCCTTAGGATGACTTTAAGTAAAATCCTTACATCTCCAGCGTACTGGAAAATTAGACCCTCCAGTGATCTTTTCTTTTACTCCAAGGTGCATAGTATTAAATGTAATCATGTTGTGATAGGAACAGGAATGCTAAATGACCAGAACCTGGAATCTCCCAGACTTCACACACATAAACTATTATCAGTAAATCTCAATTTCTCTGAATGGAAGACTGCAGCCATGAATCAGCGGAGAGTCTCCACAATACAATTTCTTACCTAAAACATGAATTAATAAGACCGAAAAAACACTGATAAAAACCCAAGTAGTACATTAATATAATTAGTGGGTGTGTGAATGAGAAAAATGGGAAAAAGACTGTAATAACTGTTTCAGAGAATCAAAAATAAACTGTTTCCTTTTGCTGTCTGTGATGAATTGCAGGACAAGGCAGACTATATGCAGACGGTAATCTCTATATAAAAAGAATGTCATTAACTATTTACATATCCACCTCAACACTCCAGTACACGGGACCTTTCTGTCTCATTTACAGTTTGCTCTGGCATGTTTCTAGCTTGGGGGAGCCAGACTAATTTGTTCTGAATATTATTCCAAGGAAACTGAAATTGTTATTGCCCCTAAACTGGATATAGCAGGGGTTTCTAGGTAACAGCAGTGTCCAGCTGTCCGGGCCTGACTGCCAATATCATTTTTATGCAAATGGTTTCACATAAATGGCTAGGACAGTAAATGCTTATGGAAAAAAAGGTAAAAGTCTGAAATATAGCAAGGCATCTTTGGGAGAGGTTGGTCCAAACACGCCTTAGCTAAAGAGGGAAATTTACACAGAAGCATTAAATTATATATTTTTTTGTTTCTACTTAAAATGGATGAATGGTACAGAATATGAAAGTAACTTTCCTTTTCACAAAGACACTCATTTACACATTATCTTTTAACAAGAATCTTTCCCGTACTCCCTGTTCTCCATAATTTAACATATCCTAATTCTGCTGAAGCAGTTAATGCTCCAAACATTCCAATTAAAGTATTTAATTGGAAATATGCATCATGTATATAAAAATGCATATTCCAGTGATAAGGGAAGATAATATTTTCTATTTTCTCAAAATAAAACATTGTTTTTAACCTCGTGCTTATCTTTTTATTGTTTTCATGGATCACTTCAGTGACTTGCTTCAATAAGGTGACAACAAATACTTCCGCAACGCACAAGGTAAATTAATTACAAGTTTAGATGAACTGTTTCTCAAAAATACAAAGTCTTTGCGTGACAATTTTTCCTTTGTGGTGACACTTAACATGCACGATGACAGAGCAAAAAATAATTTACTCTAAAGTTTCTCTATAGCCCACCTCTCTCAAAAGAAGCAACCAGCTGAGTGTCCTTTGGGATCAAAGATAATCTTATTTATACCGGCATTATCCTACCTTTGACACAAAACCTGGATAATCCCTCTGTTCATCTGTACCCAATCCTATACTTTGTCCTGTCTTACAGAATACAACCTCAGAGATGAAAAACACAAAGGAGTGGTATTCCAACACAATTAACCCAAGGAGCATCTAGCACTTTCCTTTTTCACTTTTATCTCTTCTTCTAGAGGGCTTTCTAAAATGCCTTCTGCCACAAAGTTTTGCTGTCCATACACTTTCTATCGTCATAAAAGGTGAACCAAATGAAAGTCAGCTGAAGGTAAAACACAAAGGATTAAGTACATGATTACATATATAAGATTAACTATATTGAACGTTTCCTAACTAGGCATGTCTCTTTTTTTATTGCATATTTGAGTGCTAAAAATAAAGAGCATTTTGTTCAGCATTGTGTTAAAATATATGGCATCAGCTGCTACAGTAATGCATTAAATGATCTATTCAATCTAACTGATTAAAGTTCCACTTTAATGTTGACAGGTAAATCAAGGTGGTCAAAAATATAATTAATTTTAATTAATGTGAATATCTCTTTCCATCCACAGTCTGTTAGAAGTACAACAAAAAAAACCCCTCAAAATTAAATTGTCAAATCTCTATACCATTCCATCCATCTCTGTTTTTTTTTTTTTTTTTTTTAAGATTAACTGGCAGGGGCAGCTGAACCAGGAGGGAAACAAGGAAACCCATCTCTAAAGAAGCAATGTCTGGCCCATTGTGTGGGAAACTAATGTGTTACCAAGCTAGAAAATCTCCACAGTCATTGCAGGGGGTGCAGGGCATGCTGAAGGGTCTCCTTTAAGTGAGATGACCATGGGACAATTCAGAGTAGAAGCATCCAGGAAGGACCATGATCAAAGGACCATATCGACTCCTTTCAACGTGGAAGAGCGGTGGCTCTACTCTAAGCTAACCCCACATTACAGCACTACCCTTCAGTAATCTATTTTGGCCCCGTGGATTCACAGAGCTGCCTTTTATGTCATACTACATATCTGTAAGGCTTGGATTAAAGATAAAATTGCTCTGTATATTGTGAGGTTTGCATTTTTGGCCAAGTACTTTCCTTAATCACCGTATCCTAGAACAATTTGTCCATTGTTTCAGAAAAGGCCCCAGTTCATCTATCCATCTCCACCTTCAGCCATTAATTATGAACAAACAAAATAGAGATTGACCTCTGACTCATAGGGAGCCCAGACTTAATGGAGTGGATTGTCATCCTGGCCAGTTGCCACTGAACTCCAAACGTATCTAGTGCATCCTTAAAGTCATTGCTTCAGCAAAAATCTGAAATGAGAGTCTTAGGTTCCCAAATCTGACACCCTGTTCTCCAGTATAACACCTTGAGACTCTTTCCAGTAGCACCACCAACAGGAAACAAGAAACTGCTTTTGCAGAGCTCAACTTGTATTGGAAGCAAGCTCGGCTTTATGTGAAGAAAGCTGACACAGCTCTTGCTTTAGATATAAAAGGACTGGATTGCCCTTAAAAGCATCAAAGTAACCCCAGCAGCTCTAGGCACAAACACCTCAAGGCACACACATAACATAAACATTTTTATTTTTAACGACGGAGAAGCTCAAGTTAGCAGCAGTAATGTTTCCTCAGGGGGCATTCTTTACCTGCAATCTTTGAATTTGGTCATGGATCTGCTCACTTAAACAGTTCAGCTTATTACTATTGTCTTGCAGCATGGCAACAAAATATCAACCTGGATGAACAGGATGTTTCTTGCTGGCGTAAAAAATTGTCTTTGTACAAGATATTTTATTTATTGATATAAGATGTAACTCAAAATGTAATCTACATTCTCTTCCAATTTTGAATAGTTCAAAATAACAAATAGTTTAGCTAAGTAGTTCAACACATGGCTAAATGTACTTCTATCTAAAAAAAATATAAAGTTTAAAGCATTAAGTTAAAGTAGAAATTGTAAAGTGAAGGGGAAGTCCATATTAAAACGTAGGCCTGGTATGACCAGTGGGGTCCAGGGATTATATTTTTAAGCCTTTTAATATATAAAAACAGTTCAAGATAATTGCATGACAAAGTCCATAGTTATGAAAAATTAACAAGCAGTTATGTAAAAATTTTGTTCCACTTTCCTATACCTCTCATTTATCTTGGCTTTGTAAAAAGTCCTTCTGTAATAAAGACATTATTTATTAAAAAGTTAGCTCTGTCTATTTGTGAAATTTATATTTTTTTTCTGCCTAAGGGCTACAAACATCTGCTTTTCCAATGTAATGACTTTCTATCCAATTAAAGTGAGGGTCATGCTGCACAACTGCACATGGCCAGAAATACAAGTATGAATGTCTTCCATTATACTGTTTCAGAATTGGCTCCAAAGGTGAATGTTCACAACTCTGAACCTATAGAGGCCAAAGAGGGCAGCATCTTTTTGTGTTAAGGAAGGTTAAAAATTCTCTGGTCTGCAAAGGGAGTCATACTCCAAGAGATATAATGGGGAAAAATTGCTGTTCGCCCTTCTGTGGACCACAAATGCAAAAGGAATTCAGAATGAGCAATTGGAGCAATGTGTTCATCCCTGGCACTCGTTTTGCAAACTACTGATTGCCAAGGCCGCATGAAAACAAATTTTAAAATATGGTTCAATTTAGTTAGGAAACAAAGTAAAAAAAAAAAAAAAAAAAGTTTAAAATGCATTAAAAAAACTGCAGGTTTTCTTTTTTTCACTGAATATAAATTAACACATTAACTGTTGTAAGTGTAAACAACGTGTTCCTCATCAAGAAGTGAAGTTTATAGGTATCCAAATTCAAAAAATTAAGATGTAATATTTTGTTTTGTCTTTGTTAAGAGCATCTTGTAGCAAGTAGTTCAAAAAACACGCTTTAATACAATGGGTCTAATTTACAATAGACAATGGGAACACTGGTCACGAAAACTCAATGCAACAATTAATGATTAAAAATCAGAGACAATAAAGAAGGCTTTGAAACACAGATGCCAAAAGACACATATATATTTAATTTCAAATATAAACACATAACATAAATATAGTTGCCTCTATACTTTATCCATATTGATCAATATAGATATATCTATAAAGTTATCTGAGTGAATTGATATATGTGAGCTGTCCAGTCAGTCTGGTCGAGTTAAGCTGCTGCTTCCAGTTTGAGAGGTCTGGTCTGGTTAAGCTGTGAATATTAATCTGTCAGTCTCTGACAAGCAGCTGTTTTTTTTTGTTTCGTCCCCTTCCAAAGCCAACACTCCAGCATTCACATACAGGGTCTTGAATTCAAAGGACTTTCTCATCATGTTCTTACATGTTGAGAAACAAGTTCAAGGAGTGGAGCAGACACATTGTCATGGCTAACTGGCAAATTGACCAACATGACACCATGTTCTTCATCAGAGATGTATGCTAACTGAAATTTAGCTTTGCTTTATTATTATTTTTTGTCTGTGTCTGTCATCTTTGAAGATTATTTTGCACCGTGGTAAAAAAGAGGTGCTCAAAAATAAGAAGATTGTTATCATTCGCACAGCTAAGGAGGAAAAGGAAAACAAGAATGACATGCTGCAATTTCTGACAATTGCACAAAGGAAAAGGTGTCCTTCACTTTAGTGAATAAAGTACCATGATTAGAGTGAACAATGGAGAAAGGATTTTAAGCTACCCCAGAGAGTCCACTACAGAGCTCATCAGTGAGGGGAAAAATGGATATATGTCCTTTTTGCTAACTGTTCTATATGCCTTCAACTCCAGTGGGTATTTCTCTCAGTTGGTGTGAGGTCAGTAACTCCAAAATACTAGACCAAGTTTGCCCCCTACTGACACCTTTAAATATGTCCATGCCCTTCACCTCAAATAGGCCTTCAAATACACAATCCATTATTTCCATACATTTTAAATTAACCTTAACTTGGTTATTCAGTTCTGGACAATCACATTTAATGCTGGGAACGCAAAAGGTAATTTGCTGTTCCAGTGATTTGACTTTGACTTTCAAGGTAAAGCTGGAGCAAAGTGCACATTCATCAGCACAGAAGTCTATTAGAAGGCCTGCTGATAATAATCCACCCAGTCATAAGTGCTAATAGTGTACAACGTTGTGTTGATTCTCACCAGAGGAAATGACCAAAGTATAATTACTACTAAGTTTGTTTGCTACATGTTCTTTCTAGAGAATACAACACGTGAGGCAGAGCAAGGTGAAAAAAAAAATATACACCAACATGCTATGCCTCAGTAATATCATATATTAGTACACATTAATCATTGGTATAATTCTAATAATCTTGGTATTTTGGGAATATATAAAATAGCATTATAAAATTTTATAATGTTTCTCAAAAATATATTGGACATTTAATTCGAGTTATTCACTATTATGAATTTTGTGTTACTAATTATTATAGGGGGATTATCGCTGTCCAAAATAAAAAAAAACAACAACATTGTTTTGAAATTTACAAACATATATTGTTTGATTGCATTTGATTGATTGCAATTGAAAAATACGGTGTGTAGATACTTATGCCATATTGTAGATGTCTGTAATTGCATATATGTTCTTTTTATGGTAATTTTGTAATGAAGAATTGATAAGTTTTAAATGGCTGCCAGTCAAGATTATTGTGATTTATTTATAACCCATGAGTTGGTGATCATTTTCACTTGGATGTGGAAATGATCCACATCCAAGTGGATCATTTCCACATCCAAAACACACATCACACAAGTGATGTGTGTTTTCACTTGTGTTTTCCAAGTGAAAACACACATCACACAAGTGATGTGTGTTTTCACTTGTGTTTTCCAAGTGAAAACACACATCCAAGTGTTTTCACTTGGATGTGGAAACATCCAAGTGAAAATGATCTTTGAAAGAAAATAATTGACTCGGAGTACAATAACTGTTAATAAACATATTTATTTTGACTTTGCTTGGATCACTAAATGCTACTACTATGATGGTTATTTAAGAATCTTCCCATCAGTAAAACAATGAGAGTATAATAGTAATTTTATGTACTTATGTTAAACCCATAGTTCTTACTAAATCTAATTTCTTTCCACTCTACCAGACTCCACCGTCAATAACATCCTCTACTTGCTCTCTCTTTTTTCCTTTATCTTCTGATCTGGCATTTTTATCTGTTTTGCATAGATAAGTGTTGCCTTTTGCCCTGCTTTCCTCGAGATTGACATTTTGACACCAAATCTCTCAGGTCAGCCAGGCTAATTGTTTTCTGCACATTGCAGATGGACCATTAAGTTTCAAAACAGAACTTGTCATATATCATCTCTTTCTCTCTCTGGGTCCTTGAAATAGATAAAGAGGGCGGCTGAAATGGTTCAGGGAGAAGTAATCACTTTGAGTTAATCTTTGCGTCTCATAAGTTGAAAGCTTGAATACAACTAATTCTTTAAAGCATTGGTCTCGTTTATTTATGTTTTCCTTATGTTGTCATCTAATAAGGTTTGAGATTCTTGTTTGTGAGTTAGGTGTAACTGGATATGAAATATATTGGAAAAAGATACGGAACCCAACTACAGACATGTTTTTCAAACTTTACTCAGGCCAACAC
>NW_006800475.1:69684-79380 GCF_000485575.1 Poecilia formosa | reverse complement strand
AGACATTTAGAATATATTCTTAGGACTTTCTATTGAGAAGAAGATGATTGTCACTGTGGAACGTTTGTGTTTGAGTATGTTGGTTTGTCTTGGTGTTTTCACTTTATCCGCAGTCTGTGAACTGGCTTGTAATAAAAGTGTTTTGCTCTAGAATCTCTTGAACTTTTTGTAGAGCCTGCACTTGAATTTAGTTTTCTTGTGCGGTCAGTGAAGAATGACCTGAAGTGTTCACTGATTTAGAAAGCTCTTTGGTCTGAGTGTTTTAGCTCAGTGACTCTGATGTCTCCTCAATAAAGAGCTTGTTTCCAGATTTATTTTTGCCTTTGTTTGATAGTGGGTCATTGCTCTTGTCTGATTTCCAATCCAAAATTTGGAACATCAAGTGTTCTGAACAGAAATATATAATTAAAGCTAGGCTGCCATAGAAAGTTATTTTGTTAATAATTTATTGAGTTCGATAAAAGTTGTATGAGCTGAAATGGGCTGCATGGTTGAGTGGTGTTTAGGTTGGAATCCTGATGTTTTTTTGTTTTGTTTTTTCGTCTGTTGCTGTATTGGACTTAAGATTGAGCAATCAGTGGAGACTCTTGCAGTCTACACTGTAATCTCATTAGAGACTACAGTGGAAACCTTTTTGACATTTAATAGGACTAAGATAAAGACTTTAATGTGTAATCAAACAGATTTGCTTTGAGGATATCTGATTGACACAAAGTGTCAGAAAAGTATTGAATTAGTAACTTGCTGACAGCTTTAAGTCTTAGACTTAACAGTCATAAGATGAACCCAACCAAAGCACTTCAACATCTCATATGTTTGCAGTTAACAAAAGGTTGCGGCATATTGAATCTTCAGGTATCTATGTATACTTACCTTTGCATTCACTGTCTGAGCTCTGCTCATTTGAAAAACGAAACATTTAAAAAAGTCAATTTTTTAATGTAATTCATTAATCTGCCATCTTGCATGATGGATAAAAGGAAATTCTTATGAGTTCATGACACATTTGTACAACGGTGAGTCAGCTAACTGATTAAACAAGTTATTCAGTAAAATGAACCTTCGATGATGGCTGATTGTGCAGGTCTAGAGGCTTGTTTTAACATTATGTCAGCTGTATTAACTTAATGAGTTAATAGCTTTACAGCGGTATGGCAGCAATGTGTCGGATTCCCCATGGGTGTCTACCTGACATTCAGTTCCACATCAAAGACAGATCTCAGTTCCCCCAGGACAGTTAACTCAGCCCATCAGGGAGCTGCAGCCTTTAATTGGGTGTGGAGCCTAAGAGACCATGTAGAGGACACCTCAGTGGAGACTACAAGAGTCAATTACTATAGCTGACAGTGCAGTGGGGAGAAAGGTACACCAGACACGGGCAAGTATTCTGTGATAAAAGAGGCGGAGGGTGTGCACCGATGTGAGACCGAGGTGCTGCATTGCTCACATCACAGTAACTGCTTTGGTATGTTAAAAAACATAGGACTGACAGTAAAAAACAAGCCTATTTATTTAATAATTACAAATTTTGAAATAGTTGAAGAAAAAAATGTTTACTTTTTCCTCTTTATTTGCAAAAATGAGAAAGATACACTTTACGTTTTACATTTACAGGGACCAGCACTACTACATCTATATATATATTTCACATCTGCATGTAGCAACCTCTAGCCTTCACACATGCAACTGCCTCCAGACCACAAAACCTCTTTTATGAGCAGAGGCAGTTTTCATCAGATTTTCAGATAAAATTGTTATGCTGCGAAACCGTTTTGGCTTTTCAAGAGGAGCCGACGTGAGAAGGTTTCACTTGTTATCACGCTATATCTCCCATTTCTATGGTAGTAAAAGTTGTCAGAGACTGTATGGGGAAAGGGGTACTTAGACTGTAAACACCCCCACTTGATAAAATTTCCATAATGGTTTTGGTGGTTAGTGCGTATGTTTAAGTAAGATTGATCAAAGTGTAGACATGCAGAAATGTTACCACATATTTGACCCTGTTTTGACAGTTAAAGGAGTATTACCATTTTCAAAAAAACATGATTAGGAATAAAGCTTGTAAAGAAGTGAATTTCACAGCACTTTTGTGAAATCTAAATTACCTTAAAGACCTAATTATATTTTATACTCTTTTTTTTTTTTTTTACATAGGGCCGTATTCAGTTGGGAACTGCATTGATCCCCTTTAGACCTACCACAAACCAGTGGAGGTCGTTTTGACTCATAAATGCTGTGACCAATCAGATTCACAATGCTAGAGTAATGACATCGCTCATCCCATGGCCTTCAGCTATTGCAGCTGACTTGTGTGTGCCAAATGAGATTTTTCTCCCAACCATTCAAAATACATTTTCCTTCACTGTGACAGAAAATTGTATTGTTGGTGCATATCTTTTTAAAGCCTTCAATAAAACAGAGTTGATCTTGAGTCGGAAGAGTTATTTTAGTAGACATACTGGATTTTGTATAATTGCTATATTAAAAACATAAGAGAGGACAGCTGTAAAAATCAAACAAATAATGATATTAAAAAACATGCTTTAACCATAAAGTTTAGTCAGTTATTGGTGAACATTTTCTTGCGCTTTAACAAGAAGTTGTAATAGTTATGTGTCATGCTTTCTGGGTGGTCTTTAATGCTCATGCTCTCCAAGTTGGAAAAGCTGTGATTATCAGAAATTAAAAGAATGTATTGTATCAGGAGACAAGCTTAGATATGTCCTGAACAAAACAATGGGCACCGCTACAGCAACAGATATGCCATAAAAGTGACACCACTGGTTGCCACCTAAAGCCTTGACAACTACAACAAAATCATTTCTCTCTAAGTGGGCTTGAGAAAAATGGAAAGTGCTTGGTACTTTGTTTTTAAGCCACTCACTCAGCTCTGCCATGGGCCTTTTTAAAGTTTGTCACAAACCATATAGGGGGCACCCCAAACATATAAAGAAAGGTGCTCTGTTGAGAATAGACGTCAAATGGCATGTGTGGAGGAAATCGCTTCTCAGAACCTTGTTTTCTCATGGTGACATAGATTTGAGAGCATCGCTCTGTGGGGATTCTTCACCAAGATAGGGAAGCTGATCACACTTTATGGGAAGATGAATGCACACATTACAATGCTTTGTTTTATTTTGCTGTATGTCTTTTCTTGGAAGCGCTTTGGATTCCCTTGCAATTAAATAGTGTTGATAATCTATAGTCTATAGCAAGATGGGAAAATTGCGATTCACAGACATTCTCCATCTAATCTGACTGAATTTGAGCTTTTTTTTGCAAAGAAAAATGTTAAAGAACATATATTCAGGTTTGCAAACTAGGTTGAGGAATACCCCAAAATACTTGTAGTTGTAATTGTAACAAAGTTTGATCTTTCAAGCATTAACTGAGAAAACAATGTGTCACTTTCACTTCACAATTGTGGACTAGGTTGAATGGGCCTATCAAACAGAATCCCATTAAAATACATTGTAGTTTGAGATTATAATCTAACAATATGGAAAAGAGGTATATATATTTTTGCAAGGCACAGCATTTCTCTGATTTTGCTGTATGATATTTTCTGCCACTGGCTGTTCTTGTGGGACGCTGAACTCATGGTTATAAATATAGTGCAAACAGTGAGCATCAAAACCCCATAACAAATCCAAACGACAGTGCACCGAGGCTTCATGTGATTTAAGTGTGATGCAGAAGAGAACAAAGTGATATTTCACACCTTTAAAGCTCTTTTCTTGCAAGGTCAAGGATGAATGACTGATGTCTGTGCATGTGTGCACAAGGAGTCACTGCACAGAGCAACAGCTCAAACACCTCGGTGTTCAGAAGCACAACAGCAAACGGCATAAATGAGCAGGAGGGAAGGGGAGCAGTGCAAGGACACTCTGCAGGCAGCTGTGGTCTCTTGATGTTTTCCAGGACTCTCTAATGCGTTTGTTTCTGTGCTGTAATTTCAGGGTTCCAGGTACTACAGGCATAAAGAGAATGAATTAAGCACTCTATTGACTCTGTTTTGTCTCCACCCGGTTTTAAAATGGCTTGCAATTGCGCAAGAAAAATGAATCACTGGGCACAAAGGTAGCGGGACATGTTGGATGCAAATTGAAAAGCAGATTTGGATGATAAATCTCTTGTTATTGTTTATTCAGGAGGCTACAGAGAACGGTGATATGAAAGCAACATAGCAGGATCTTACTTAAATAAGATGAAATGTTGACATTTTCTATTTATCCCATTCAGAAAGATTTCAGTCTGTCAGTCTTTTAAAGTGCTTTCCAAAGAGGTCTTATCCCTTGAACATTTTCACACTTTGTCATTTTACGACTTTAAACTTTAGCAAATCTTTAACAAACAAATAAAAATAGTTTGCACTTGCTATTTTTTTTAATTGTCCTGTTTGAAGGGAACTCAAGTCATAATCTCAAATATTTTTATTTCTCGCCACATCCGTCCTGAAAGGTTTTGAAGGCAGGCAATACAAGGGGTCTTCAAAACCTTTCAGGACGGATGTGGTGAAATGTGTATCAATAGTGGGGCCGATTTCAACATTAACCAAATTTATTAATTAAACAAAACTATCAGAAAAAAATATCTTACCATTTGTACTGATAATGTATTTAAAGCTTTAGCAATATTTCAAATCCTGTAAAGTTAATTCAGTGCTAGAAGCAACGAGGACAGGGAATTAAACAAGCCTCGATAATTCGAGCAATACCCTTATAAATTCAACTTGAATGTGTGGGAGTCACTCAGTAAAGAGATGATTGATCTGCATTGATCAGCGAAAATATCAATGGTTCCACTCTTATTTTAGCATGAAATATTGTGCATCAGCAGCTGTTAGACTTACTCTGTACTGTGTGACTCACAGGCATTCAAGTGGGGCAGCAGCGGCTCAGGAAGTAGGTATTTGTCCTGTAACCAGTGAATTGCCGGTTCGAACTCCTGCTCTCTGTGTTCAAGTCACTTTGCCATTGTGCCCTTGGGCTTGACACTTCACCCATTTTGGTTGCTGGTGGTCAGTGGGCCTCGTGGTGCCGATTGAATGGCATCCTTACTTCTGTCAGTCTATCCCGGGGTAGTTCTGGCTACAGCGTAGCTTACCACCATGACCGATTGTAGTGTAAAGCATTTTGGAGTCCACAGACTTGATAAAGCGCTATACAAGTGTAGGCCATTCACCATTTCACTCTCTCTCTCTCTTCCTACGCAAGCCATCACACACCTACACACAGCAGAAGAATCTTGTTGAAAATCTTATCTCATGATCTTTCATGCCAAATAACAGCTCATTGACGATCTGATTAAATGGAAATGCACTTTAAAACTGTGAAATGTGTAACATTTGACAAGATACATGGTGTGAAAGTGACTTTGACTGTACAAATCAATGTATGACCAAAGTTGGAAATCTATACACTATTGTAGGCCATACAATAGTATAGTGTATACTGCATATTCCTTCAAATCTTCATGTTTCTATTATTGCTATGTGCTGCTGCAGTCTGCTACTGAGTTGCTTAAGTTCTGCACAGTTAAATAGCCTTTTTGTGGAAGACATTTCATGGACCACTAGTGCCCTCTGTCAGCGTTGGCCAGGATATTGCACATTTTAACTGATACTGTTAAAAAAGTGGCACTTTTTAAAATATCAATGCATTATTACTGCTTGGAAACTTTATAGTAAAAGTGCTTTTTGTGAGTACATTTGAAAGACTACTAGCTAACCCTCCTCAACTCTTGCACATGTTTATAGTAGGGGATTTTGAAGTTTCAGATGTGAGGATGTGACAATTTACCACAGAGTCATGCAATAGCCAAACCTTGTGGGTGTTTGTGCAGTGGGCTCATTTTGAGGTAAAAGGGTCTTGGGGACAGTTATTAGCAATTGCTCATGTGTGTGAAACTGAAAACTCGTTGTGGGAAAAAGAAGCAAGCACCTTTTAGATTTGATGATATCTTTCTCTGCTCTGTGCGAGACATTTTCCAGTCTGGGTTTGCTTCGTTTTCTGTCATGCACTGCCTTTTGTCTCATGTTAGATTACATCGCCGTATATAACATTGTCTTATCTCCAACTTCGAGGAAGTACATCTGGAAAATATAGTGAATATGAAGAAAAAAAAAAGGAAATCTATGTTCTTAACTTGAAAAGTGTGAGATAACCTTTTATTTCTCAAAAATACAAATGATTCTTTGGGATAACACTTGAGTAATTCCTTAGTAGGATGTTTTCTGCATTTATGGTGCAATATATGTCACAAGTGGGTGACAAAAACAAAACCTAATGTCAATACAAATTCTTTACATCGTCAGATATGTAATTAAAGCGTGAAATAGTGTATAACATGCAGGAGGTAAAGCATAGTTACACAGACAGCTCCTGTTGGCGTTTTACAGTGTTGACATGTTGAGAAGTGACATTTTTAGGTTATTTATTTATAAACAAAAAACCCTAAATATGCTTCTAAAAAATGTTACTCTCAGGAACAGCGATCAGAAAACTTCTAGGCAAACACCATGAGAGGAGAGTTGTAGCCAGAAAACCACATATGTAAGTAATTACAATAAATAGGGGCCGTATTCCAGCACCGGTTACAATTTGTGTACATTGCATTGCTCACTGAAATGACTAAGACCAGATTTGTTCACTTTGAACTCATGCAATACTTTGAGAAAATGTGTAAAATGTAAAGGGCTCTTTCAATATTACTGTTGGTGGTGTGTGTGGGTGGGTATGAGCAATAGAGGCGATGATGTCTTTGGGAAATTAAAGCTCCTGCTTTTAGTGACGTGAAAAAAACTCAAAACACTGCTCTAGATGACATAAGATTCCTTGTTAGTATCTAAAGTTTCATGTTTATGACGACCCGTCTCCATTACTACGGACTGTTTCATTATGACCACTCAATGCTCGATCATTTCACCAACACCAGGGGGAAGCATTCAGCCACTTTTATGGTAATATGATTTAGGAAATTCAAGCAACTGACTGAACCAAAGCTACTCTTCATATGAGCTGATAGTTAGGCTTTTATGTTACATCAGCTCATATATATATCAATTCATTTTGCAGTGTTTCAAAAATAATTCTTCTTTGCTAAGTTTGCTTGTGTTGAATAAACACTGCAGACTTGGCTCTATATAAAGATTTAATTTACCACAGGAGGGAGCTACAGCAAAGGGAAGATACTGTAGTGTGAAGTATTATAGCACTACACTGGAAAATTACAAATGGTTTTAAAACAAAAGTTGAATGATTTTGTTCCAAATAATTAAAACACTGCAAGATCTAACTCTATTGATAAAATTACAATTTTAAAAATCATATTTTACAAGAACATATAAAAAGGTACAGTTCTGGCATTTATTGATTGATTGAGTTTTGGCACAAGCTTAAAGTGAACAAAGTAAACAAGTGGAATATGTTCTAGTGAGATGAGACATAAAGTTAACATACATGCAAAATGTTGTGTGGCAAAAAAAAACAACAAAAAAAACAAAAAAAAACTAACACTTCACATTACACAGCATTGTGAAGGATGGGGATGGTGTGTTCAACGTGATGTGCTGTGTCAATTTTCAATGGTTAAATGTTTTAGATCAACGTACATTATTGAGTTGGAATGTCCACATCAAAGTCCAGACCTAAGTCCAACACAGAATATGTGGTAGGATTTGAACATTACTGTTCAGAGATCTTCTCTATTCAGGCTGACTGAGTTGGAATTGGAAAGACATATGGGCAAATGTCCACTATCTAGAATCTTGGTGTACCCTTAAGGGCATCCATTTGTGATTGCTATATAAAGGTGGATCTATAAACCAAGTCGCCGGGGCAGGATACATTATTCAAAACAATTTTCTAAGTTATTTGTATAAGAAATTGAAAGTTATGTATCCTTGTTCTTGGTCTTCACAGTTATGCTCTACTTTGAGTTAGTCTATCACATAAAATCCCCAGGAAATACACAGTGCAAGACACTGTGTGCTGTGGGGGTTTATCTTGCTATTATTACATATCTATATAATAAAATACTAGAACTTCTTAATGAAGACCTAACGTTTTGCTTCACAAAGTGATTTGGGTCATAGCATCCATAAAGTCCAACAGGTGCTTGTTCTTATGCCAAGACTGTTCAGGCTTTATGGATGAGATAGCTTTCTGAAATACATTTTTAAAGATATTTACAGTATATGATATTCCTTTCATGCAAAGTGTTGTAGTAATAAACTGCAACTGAAAAAGTTATAGTGAGAGACAAGTCTTGTGGTCTCTAACCTACTGTGTAAACACCAATGGCTGTATAAATGTAAATTTAGGTATGTTAATGTCACGGAGAGGAACAAATAGAATATGCTAGAATAGAAATTTCTTTACTGCTGTATAATGGGGAAGTTTCTATGTAGCAGTAGCAAAGTGGCAGGCAATCAAAGCAAGTAGGTTCACACAAAGATGGAATATAAAAAACAGAATAAGGATAAGAAAACATTTCAACATAAATATATGTGTGATGACTTATTGAGTTTGCTGGGAGCAGTAATGTTTATGAAGTCTCACAGCTTCTGGGAGGAAGGATCTATGACACCGCTCCTTTGCGCACCTAGGATGCAACAGTCTGTCACTGAAGGAGCTCTCCAGATCAGCAACAGCAATGTGCATGAGGTAAAGTTAAATAGTTAAATATTTCTATTTAATGGGAATCTTTACTAATAGATAAATAAATGCAAACAATACAGTCAATACTTTGAGGTCTTGGTGGCTTCACTGTCAAAAATTCTCAAAACCCTTTTTTTTTTTACCTTAAAGCTAATTTACCTATCATGTCATAGAATATATCAACTTTATGGACCTCCGTGCCCTGTGATGGACTGTTGACCTGTCTCCCACCCAATGACTGCTGGAGGTATTCACCATATAATACAAGGACAGACAATAGGGTGGATGGACCCACATGGCTGTATTTATTATTATCCACTTCTTCAGTTTACTCAGCACTATATAAATCTATGTTTAGATTTATGTAATCCACGGGGTGGGTGTAAAAATAAGTTCATAGTTCTACCCATTCGTTTGATTGTGTAAATATACTTTACTGCTATTCTTTTTTGATTTGCTTGTGTTTTGTTTCCTTTTGTTTTAAATGTATTTTATAACATTGTTTATTATTTTATTACACTATGTTCAATAAGGTCAAACTCATTCAGCTCAAAGTCTAAAGAGTTATCATGTTTTGATGTATGATACAAATGATAAAAATAATGAGTGAGACAGGATGGGAGCTACTTTTATTTTAATACACAGGATGTTGTTTTTGTAGTGATGTCATTAGATTAACGACACAATAAGATATCAGAGGTGAATTGAGTTTTTTTTTGTTTTTTTTTTCTGAATAGGTTATTCAGAATTGTTTTGTTTTGAACAGGATTTCAACAACAATTGCGTTCAATTATACTTTCAAACAGCAAAGGTAATAGACTTTTTGCACCATTCTTTTTTTTTTGCAATTTTTTAAACATTATTAATTTTAAATTGGCGACAATAGACCGTTTTTCAACATTGATGGCATGTTTAAGTTAACCCCAGAGCATTACAATTAAATCTAAGTTCAGACTTTGACTGGCTACTCTAAAAGCATCCCTTTTTGAGTCATTTCGAGATAGACTAGCTGGACCCCTCAGAAAATCGACCTGCA